>NC_085037.1:11579068-11609190 GCF_963692335.1 Osmerus eperlanus
GACCGAGACACATGAGTAAACCCCCTTCCCTCCGAGTCTCGGTCTCTCCTCTCCAAACCCCGTCTTTAGCCGGTGCAACACCGGCGGCACCACTCTGGGTTCACGTCACGTCCCGAACCGCGCTACTCTTTTGTCTTGAAGCGTGATTTCTTGTTTTGTTTCGTCTTCCACAGTGTATGCCACCCCCTCTCCCTCACATCTCTGCCCCCCTCCCTCTCCCCACTGTTGGCTCGGTGACTGGAAGCTTCACAACCACGCGCCACTCGATGACACATCCACCGCGACCCACAATGCACCAGCCTGCTGCTATGAAAGCATCAGAGCTGGGTGCCAAGAACACTCATGTCACCAGAAAATATGCTGGCAACATGTGGGAAGATGTTATGCAAGCAGGCAACAATTCTCCATCAAAACAAAAAAACATTATTGTTCTCAATTTTCGGTATTGCCGTAAAATTATTACTCTTGAGATGCATCTAACAAGACATTCGTAGCCTCTGTCCAGATATATCCTCCACCCCAAAGGAACATGCATGTTTAAGAAAAGTGGCATCAGTGGCTAGCTACGTAGCATTAGCATGAGCAATGCTCAGAAAGGTTGTGACTGAATTGCGAGGGTACTGTGAGGAGAACAGCCCAGGCTTCACCCTTCATTCTGCCCTTTCTGACTAACAGCTGCCCTCTTGTTGAACTACTGACCAACCAGAACCAGAAGGTTCTCACATCCTAATTGCGTGAAATCGTCTGGTTTGATTGTCTGACCCTGCGGTGCCCAGCTGTGAATCATGTTGGCGCCGCTTTTGGGAAATTAAATAGGTCCAGGGTTGCATCAAGCGTACAACAACAAGCTAATATTAATACCTGCTGTCACGGGTATATAAATCAATCTCTAAAATTAAACCTTTAAAAAAAACTGTGACGTATGAATTTGGGGGTTGTATTCCTATGAAACAGGAAAAGAAAATTGCAAAGTGCAATCTGGTGGTGCGGGCGTTTGGGAAATTAAATTGCTTGGTGATTCTGCCTGACAGCCCAAACCGAGATAGTGTTCGTGTTACTGTAACTCTTAAGCTGGTCATGCAACATTCTGGACATTCTAAAAATAGGATTTTCAAAACTGTAAGCTCTGAAGCAGCCTTTGTTTTCAACATAATAAACAAAGTCTGCCAATCTTTCATAAGTTAAGTGTTACTATCTCAGCATTTACAGAGATACCGGATACGAATGTTTCATGGACTGCAGTAAGTACCATCTGCCGTCGTGTCCAAAACCTCCTTTATGAGACTTGGATCACAGAACGGCAGTTGAGGATGGAAGCAATAGAATCTAGGGATGCCCTGACACCTGTGACAATGACACTGCCACTGAATAACTATCCAGTTCGTTTCAGGAAGTGTTGTCACCTTTCTACAGTGCGTTTGCAGGTGACGTGCTACTATTCCCTTCCTCTGGTCTCGGAACAGCTGCTCACAACTCACACCTCTTCAAAACCCCAGCAGTCTCGTCCGGCTCGAGGGCCTCACAACCTTCACCCCCCACCACTAGACACGAAAACAAACCCATCACAAACAGACGTTTCTGACTAAGCACTCGTCAAAAAGAAAACCAACCTTTTCCCTACATCTCCAAGTGGAATTCAATTACGCTCTGGCCCGTTTCATCCATAAACGAAACATCAACAGGCGTTATTCTGATGACTTTTGAACTCATTTATCATTTCATTTTCATTTAGCAGACGCTCTTATCCAGAGCAACTTACAGTAAGTACAGGGACATTCTCCCCGAGGCAAGTAGGGTGAAGTGCCTTGCCCAAGGACACAACGTCATTTGGCACGGCTGGGAATCGAACCAACAACCTTCTGATTAATAGCCCGACTCCCTAACCGCTCAGCCATCTGACCCCCTTGAACTGCCTACAAAAACACCCATCTCTCTCGAACCATCAACTACATTACCCAGAACCCCCCCTCTTCTCACCTGTACAATCTCCAGCATCTCGTCGCGGCTGATGTAGCCGTTGCCGTCCAGGTCGTACATGCTGAAGGCCCACTTGAGCTTCTGCTCCAGCTTTCCCCGCGACGTCACGCTCAGAGCGATGATGAACTCCCGGAAGTCGATGGTGCCGTCGTTGTTGGTGTCGAACGTGCGGAACACGTGCTCGGCAAACTTGGAGGCGTCGCCGTAGGGGAAGAAGTTGGCGTAGATCTTCTTGAACTCCTCTACGTTGAGGTTGCCGCTGGGACAGTCCTTCAGGAAGCCCTGAGAGAGAGGGACAGGGAGGGGAGACCGTCAATGGGATCGAATGGCATCCTTAAACACATTCTAAAAAAGGAAAAGTCCATCTCCTGGTTGAGATAGAGGAGAGGTTGGAGGAGATGAGAAAATGGAAAGTGTTACATAGAAAGAATCTTCTGATTGGACTCATTTCACAAGTGTTTCCTCATCTCTTTTCCGACAGCCAGCTATTGGACAGGTGTGGAAAAGTTGAACAAGTCAGTGAGGTGATGTCTCAAGCTTCACATTTCCCCTCCATATGGGAGATATGTCTGGAGATAGAGGCCTTTCTGATTCCCTGCATCTGCCCGGCCAGAGCTACCCCTAGTGTTTACGTTAAGCGACATCCCGTCCATGAGATCCCTCTTCCCCTCTGTAGACTTTGTGTAATCTGTGTGAAGTGGATGCCATTAACACCACTTTGGCTCTGTAAACCCCCTCGACCCCTCAGGCTGAAACCAGGGGTCAGGGGTCAGCATGGAGCTCTGGAGAGGTGGCAGCGCAAGCAGGATGAAAAGACTCTCATCCACGATGAGTCACCGGGCTGCTAATGCAGATTTCATCGACACACACACACACAGGAGTGACAGCGAGGCCTGCTGTTTCACCAACCGTCTCTGGAGGAGGGGATCCCTCACTGATATGCTCCTCCCAAGGTTTCTTCCATTTTATCTCCTGCAGTGAGTTTTTTCTTCCTTGAGAGTTTAGGTTGGTTGAGGGGCAGTTCTATGGGCGTATGTGAAGCCCTCTGTGACATGCTTGCGTGTAAAAAGGGTTATACAAATACATTTTGATTTGATCACAGAGGCCATTATAGAACTGTCCTGGCGGGGACGGGGCGGGGGACGCTGGGTTTGTGAGGACGCAGGGCCGAAGCGGAGTGATGGCCACCGTGGAGCAGAGAGACGGAGACCAGCCGCAGGGCAGACAGACCGGGAGAGAGAGACACAGACCAGCTGCAGGGCAGACAGACCGGGAGAGAGAGACACAGACCAGCTGCAGGGCAGACAGACCGGGAGAGAGAGACACAGACCAGCTGCAGGGCAGACAGACCGGGAGAGAGACACAGACCAGCTGCAGGGCAGACAAACCGGGAGAGAGAGACGGAGACCAGCCGCAGGGCAGACAGACCGGGAGAGAGAGACGGAGACCAGCTGCAGGGAAGACAGACCGGGAGGCAGAGAGACACAGACCAGCTGCAGGGCAGACAGACCGTGGAGAGAGAGACACAGACCAGCTGCAGGGCAGACAGACCGTGGAGAGAGAGACACAGACCAGCTGCAGGGCAGACAGACCGGGAGAGAGAGACGGAGACCAGCTGCAAGGCAGACAGACCGGGAGGCAGAGAGATGCAGACCAGCTGCAGGGCAGACAGACCTGGAGGCAGAGAGACACAGACCAGCTGCAGGGCAGACAGACCGGGAGGCAGAGAGACACAGACCAGCTGCAGGGCAGACAGACCGGGAGAGAGAGACACAGACCAGCTGCAGGGCAGACAGACCGGGAGAGAGAGCTCTGCTACCTTAGCACAGAGATAAACACACTCCTGATTAAAGACCGTCGTAATGTTGTCAGAGATTAATGCCCAAACATAAACCCCTCCTATAAAAACAGAGGGCGAGAACAAGGAAAATATAGAGTGTTAGTGTGTGTGGGTGTGTGTGTGTGTGTGTGTGTGGGGGTGTGTGTGTGGGTGGGAGTGTGTGTGTGTGTGGGGGTGTGTGTGTGTGTGGGGGTGTGTGTGTGTGTGGGGGTGTAGGCGAAAGGACAGAAATATATAACCAACAGCTGGGAAATGTGAGGACAGGATTTATCTATTTGTATGGTTTATGAGTTCTTCCTGATAGGAGTTCCGGCTTCCTATTGGACAAACCATCACCAAAGATTGTGCCAAATGTGGTACTTGCATTCCATCGATGACGACTTTGTATAGACACACTTCAGCCCGTTAACAAACTCTGAGCTCTGCTCACCTTATGCTAAGAGCTCATTTAAAGCCTGGATGTCGATTAGGAATTGGATCCCAAGACGACAGCAGCTGGAGGGTAGGTTTCATTATACACGGTGGGACTTGTCTCACACACACACTTTTTTTGATAAAGGCAAATCTGTCCTCCATTTTTTATGAAGAAAATTATATTTTCTTCATAAAAATGCTCAGTTATTAATAAAAGCTGTCTCGTCCACATCTGAAAACAAACCTACACTCCTGGATGTAAGTGTGTGTGTGTGTGTGTTAGTTTGTAATAGTGTGTGTGGCTGTGTGTGCATATAAGTGTGTGTGTATACGTGTGCGTGTATATATTTCTGTAGGTGTGTGTATGTGTGTGTATATACATTTCTGTAGGTGTGTGTGTGTATGTCTGTAGGTGTGTGTGTGTATATATATATTTCTGTCGGTGTGTGCGTGTATATATTTCTGTAGGTGTGTGTATATCTGTAGGTGTGTGTGTGTGTGTGTATATATATGTTTCTGTAGGTGTGTGTATGTCTGTAGATGTGTGTGTGTGTGTATATATATGTTTCTGTAGGTGTGTGTATGTCTGTAGGTGTGTGTGTGTGTGTATATATATATGTTTCTGTAGGTGTGTGTATATCTGTAGGTGTGTGTGTGTGTGTGTATATATATGTTTCTGTAGGTGTGTGTATGTCTGTAGGTGTGTGTGTGTGTGTGTATATATATGTTTCTGTAGGTGTGTGTATGTCTGTAGGTGTGTGTGTGTGTGTGTATATATATGTTTCTGTAGGTGTGTGTATGTCTGTAGGTGTGTGTGTGTGTGTGTATATATATGTTTCTGTAGGTGTGTGTATATCTGTAGGTGTGTGTGTGTGTGTGTGTGTATATATATGTTTCTGTAGGTGTGTGTATGTCTGTAGGTGTGTGTGTGTGTGTGTATATATATGTTTCTGTAGGTGTGTGTATGTCTGTAGGTGTGTGTGTGTGTGTGTATATATATGTTTCTGTAGGTGTGTGTATGTCTGTAGGTGTGTGTATGTCTGTAGGTGTGTGTGTGTGTGTGTATATATATGTTTCTGTAGGTGTGTGTATGTCTGTAGGTGTGTGTATGTCTGTAGGTGTGTGTGTGTGTGTGTATATATATGTTTCTGTAGGTGTGTGTATGTCTGTAGGTGTGTGTGTGTGTGTATATATATGTTTCTGTAGGTGTGTGTATGTCTGTAGGTGTGTGTGTGTGTGTACCTTGTACCACTCCTGGAGCTCATGATCAGAGAACTCGGTGTTCTCCCGGAGGTCCTGCAGCATCTCCGGCCGCAGCTTGCTGTTCTGTTTCCCCATGGCAACGCGGCGACTCGACACCTGGTCTCCTCGACAACAGCAGCGACTACAGCAGGGACTACACCAGCCAGGCTGCTTCTCAGATCTGCCAATCAGAGGGAAAGAAGTTGGGGGTCAGCAACCAATCAGAAGTGGGGGGAAGGCACGTCCATGGTATTCAGCCAATGACACACAAGAGGAAAGGGTCAGTAACCAAGAAGAGATTAGGAAGAAGAAAGAAAAGGTCATTGACCAATGATATACTGGTGTGTGACTTGGCATGAGATTGAGCACACAGTGTAAATTAACAATGCTCAGGCCAGAAACAGCATATGTACTCTAATGGTATTCCAATGATACCTTTAAGACCAAGAGATCCTGTTTCCATCCTGCCTGCCAGATTCGGCCAAGGCACTGTAAAAGTAATGACAAACCAAGAGAAACTAAAACTGGCTTTCTCCCTTCTGCAGTTAGCATTACATAACACCGTGTCTCTCTCTAAATGGCAAACATTAACATTCCATTTAAGACTGTTCGTAAACGCTCCAGAATCATCCACACAGTGACGTCAAGAGCTCGACAACTGATCACATTTGGAGGGCTTATCTCTCCAGCTGTGTGGATGTGTGTCATCCCAGCCAAAGGAAAGATCTAGCACTCTTCTAATCTGAACTACAACACAACCGCACCAGAACACATTCAACACGTGTCATACACCGCATTAAGCATTCCAGTTACATTAATCACCATCACATAGAAAGACCTTTAGAAACAACCTTGTGTCACATAGCAGCTCCTGTGTAGTTACATTTTATTATGGTTTAGCGGAATGAGTTACAGTGAAAGTTGGTATGGGGGAGGTGGGGTTTTCAAAGGGTAAGAGGATGTCAACATTGATCTTTGACAACTTTTAACTGCCTCTTTGCAACAACCACTTACCCCTAAACACACTTTCCCCATAGCGGGCCTACTTACAATTTTGTAGTAAGCATGTAAAGATAAACAGATGTCAAAACCCTTTGTCTAAACTGAGCATGTTACTTCCCACTCCATATACAGAAAACCGGTTATACCTCACTCATGCAAGAACTCTAGGATAAAAGGAAAACTTAATTACAAGATTCAGACCACTCTGGACAGCCATAGACTTGTGTCCTTGCTGCATGCTGTAATAAACTTTCTTGACTCCATTGACTCTGTGCAGCCCTTGACAAAAGATTTTCCTAACAGTCTTCCAAAGAAAGCCTTAAAATATGATTTTAATATGAAATATTAGTAATAAAAACTATTAGGAAAAGTTATATTAGGAAAGTTAATCTAATAGATAATGACTAACTACAGTAGCATTCCTTTACAGATAATACGAAATACCATTTAAATATTAGTCAATTTGTAAGCATCTACAATGGTTGTACTAAAGGTATAGCCAATACATACAGTATATATAACATAAAGTGTTGCCTCACATTATATCCAACTATAGCTGTGAGATTTACTGTACTGGCCTTCTAAATAGCTGGGACATACATAGCTCTATACCAACTACAACACAATAAATCTGGCACTTATTAAGAAGGAACAGTGCAGTATGTATGAGAGTTTACTGTTGCTCTGTACAGGTGTTTTCCAGATTCTACGTTCCGTTTCAAACAGAGATAGAGCTGATGCTCGTTAGTGACTGTATGTGTGAGAGACTCATGTTATCTGGTAACTTACAGTATCGGGCTCTTCCTAGACTGAGTAATTAACCCGAGGGTTGTGTGTGTGTGAGTGAAGGAAGGAAGGAGTGTCTCAGTCTTGGCTTTTAGCTCAACAACCTCTCCCTCTCTATTTGGCTGCGGATCAAGAGGCTGATGCACTCAGACCAAACCTGAGACAAACAAGTCCTGAGCCCCAATAACAAGCTCAGGTTTGCATTCAGTACTTCAGACAGTTGAGTACGTGTTTCCAGAAAAACAGGGGATTGTTGATCATGAGGAGAATGGACCAGCGAGCTCCAGAACGCGCGCAGGACCTGCCCGCTACCGTGGCGAAGCTCTGAGCAGGTTAGAACCAGGACGACGTGATCAAATCAAAACGCCATCAACCACATCCTCCACTTAATGAACGAGTTATCAACCAATGAGAGCCAGTCATATTTATAAAAGGGTGCAGGATCCAGTACCCATTCATGGAGGGTCGATGAATGGGTTTTCTTCATCTGGATTTAGAGACAAGCACGTTTCCCAGGGTAAACGGTAAAATTGTTTAAGACCATGGTCTCCCCTGGTTGAAATGAGGACTGTGACCACGGTCCTTGAGGGCTTTGTTGCTTGATTTCCAGTTCCAGTGTTGCTTTCTCTATCAGCATTAAAAGTTGATTACATAGCCATGGGGTTCAGATTTGTAAGTATTCTGTCTCCGGGGATGTAATGACATCCATTAATCCTTCAGGTCCTCTTGAGAGGCCAACCATCGTCACCCCAGACCCCTGCCTGATGATGAGACCCCCTGCAGAGATGTTGAGAAGCAATGAGACCGAATCAGTAGGTCTCTCTAAACTGGTAATTTATTCGTTGTATATGAAAGGAGCTCCTTATCAGCAAAGTCACAAACGAGAGAATGTGTACATGAGCACACACACACACACATACACAGGAGGAAAGTCACACTGCAGTACCTGCAGTAATTAATAACTCCCACCTCCCAAGTCAAGCCACAGAACAAACAATGTCTGTGTGTGTGAGGTGTGTGTGCGCGCGTGTGTGTGCTTAGGAAGAGAATCCATACAACTCCTAAAATCAGATGCAACCACACACACGCGCACACACACACACACACACAGCATGCTCCCGTGCACACTGAGATAAGCAACTGCTGTTCATTTCCTGAAATCTCCACTCCACTTTGTCAACATCAAAAGGTTGACCTTTTCAATACACTCTTGATTTATTTTCCTCCCCCCCCCCCCCCCCCTCCCCCCGCAGCCTGAGAACTGAACAGTCACTTCTCAGACCAGCAGAAATGCCACGCTATCCCTGCTAGCCAAACTTGTTTTAATTCCCACCAACTCGTCCCAATCCCTCCAACCCTCCCATCAGTCTGTCCTGAGGCCTGACAACTCCACTGATTCACCCCTCCAGTCCAAGTGTCCGTGCTTGTTGATTTATTTCCAGTCATGTCAGAGGGCAGCCTGAAAGCGCGCACACACACACACACAAACTCTGGCCCCAGAACAGCTGTTCCAGCCCCTAACTGGGTCACCAACATCTGGAGTGATGATCCTCGTGAAGGGAGGGATGAACGGGTGAGATGGGAGGGGGGACAGAGAGAGGGACAGACTGAGAGAGACAGAAGAGGAAAGAGAACTGGTGGGAGAGTAGGGAGCTTTAGAGAGACATGAGGAGGGAGAGAAAACAGGAGGGGGGGATACTGGGAGAGAAGCGGGCCTTAGGAGCTGAATGTGAGCGAGTGAAAAATAACGAGACACAAAGAGAATGTGAGAGAGAGAGAGAGAGAGAGAGAGAGAGAGAGAGAGAGAGAGAGAGAGAGAGAGAGAGAGAGAGAGAGAGAGAGAGAGAGAGAGAGAGAGAGAGAGAGAGAGAGAGAGAGAGAGAGAGAGAGAGAGAGAGAGAGAGAGAGAGAGAGAGAGAGAGAGAGTAATACAGTGAATGAGCAGCACTGCTGGGTAGAGGACAGGAGCTGAAGAGTCTTGGACGGGAATACAAGCTTGCCCTTCTCAGCCTGAGGGCCTGAGTGTGACTGGAACATGAAAACAAGGTTGATTACAACATCAGGGAGAGACATGGATGGATAGATAAGATAGAGAGAGATGGAGAGTGAGACACACACACACACACACCTTTAGAAATAGCAGGTCTTTCCCCTCCTACTCCACGGGTAAACGTGCTAATGAGACAAAATGCCTCCCTAACTATCCTCTCAGCCCAGGCCAAGCCATTAGAGAGAGAGAGAGAGAGAGACAGAGGGAGAGAGAGAGAGAGAGAGAGAGAGAGAGAGAGAAAGAGAGGGAGAGAAAGAGAGAGACACGCAGAGGGGTGGGGGCAGAATGGAGTGGGCTGTATTTGGAAAAGCAAACAAGCCAAGAGCTGGCACCAACATGCGAGACAGATCAAAAAGATGTATGCATTGATTTCCCCCCACCACCACCTCGCTTCATCCCTTTCTCTCCTCTCCTTTGTTAGGCACCAGTAATCTGAGTGGCCACCTGAGACATTCTTCCCTCCATCTTTTTGTTTTGTTTTTAACACAAGACTCTTTCGTTTCTGTAGCACTTAATCACACTCCCCGTCTATATATTTCGTTTTTTTATATATATAATATATATATATATATATATATATATATATATATATATATATATATATATATATATATATTATATATATATATATATATATATATATAAAACTAAATTCCTCATTCCAATTTCCTATAATTACATAACAAACCTCATCTTCTCCTGCTCTGCAACACTCCTCCGGGGTTCTAGACCCTTCTATTATTATCTCCATTCCATCTCTTGTCTCCCTTTCCTCCCTCCTTCCCCTACAAGAGGCTCTGACCTGTCACATTCTCTCCATCCTTACTACATCCATCTTTTCTTTCTTTTGTGATCCCTCATTTGGAGGGAGAAACCCCCTGGAAGAAGAAGAAGTGTCAGAGAATCCAGATATACATCTATCCATCTGAGACAGAGAAAGAGAGATATATGCATTGAGAGCGGTCGAGATATATGTGGAGATCGAGATATACAGTATATCTCGATCTCCCCATATCTATATATAAAGAGAGAGATCTACAGACAAAAAGACACAGAGAGACAAAGAGAGGCAGAGTTAATGGAGGTGTTAAAATAAGAATGAGGCCTGGTCCTTGGTGTGGCTGTCTCCCAATTTTCATTAGAGTAGAAACTCTACATTCAACAGCTACTCTCTGTGAAACACCAACCACACCATCGCACACAGACACACAAACACACACACACACCAACAGTGGATGGTGCTAGTTTGTGAGGTGTTGCTAAAAATCTTTATGTACATTAGATAAGACCAAGTGTGGTCAGTGGTGCTCTCTGTCATTCGAGAGCCGGTCCACAGCTGGAAGCTTAAGATTATATGAACGACTGCAGTTAAAAGGGCGGGGTTCCAGAGAGAGAATGGGAATTGCATTTGGTCAACTACAGACCAAGGGTTTAGGGTCAATCTGTTGACGAAAGACAAATAGAGAGAAAGAGATAGAGACAGGGTCAAGTAAGGATAGATATGATGTAAGAAAGGGAGAGAGAAAGAAAGAGCGATGGAGGGATATTAAAGTCCAGTAGATTATCGAACTGCAGGGAACAGGATAATTCACTCTACATCTACATGTCTGTCCGTCAGTTCTGTGGAGGAGTACAATATTCTCTCAAACTAGTTTAACCTAACTGATATGATTTACAACAAAAGGGTTGTACATACCACACACACACACACTATTTTTAGGAACCTAGACCTCCTTTACAGAAAGCCCTGTTGGGGGGGCACGTGGATCTGGGACCTCGTTTTAGGAACACCACCTGAGAGTCATGCTATTTCGATCTGGGTCAACCAGACAGGGAATTATGTGGTCTGGCTCCAACCAGAAGTGACTGTTCTCTGTTACATCCCTGAATGATACAATTGAAATAACCTCAATGTCTTACATAATAAACCAGGATGGAGTTTTCTTCTACAGGAACTAAGACGGGCCAAAAAACACGCGATGTGTAGGCAAGTACACGCACCAGCCCACACACTTATTCCTTTGTGAGAAAGGCTTGCCTTTTTTTCTACAAAAGAACCTGAACACACTCAACCAGCAGGATGGAGGAGCATCCACTTTCAAAAGAACACGAATGGAAAATATGAATACGACAAAAGTCCAACTCGTGACTGATTTCACCAGCCAGATTCCTCCCCCCCCCCCCCCCCCCCAGCACTTAACCCTTGTGTTATCTTCGGGTCGTTCTGACCCATCAGTCATTGTGACCCACCGTCTTATTGCGACAACTTTACCGCATACAAAAACAAAGTGAAGCATTTTCTTTTAACCGTTGGGCTGTCTCAGACCCCCCACATTGCGAAGGTTAAAAGAAAATTATTTTTATTTGTTTTTGTATTGGGTAAAATTGGGTAAACACAACGATGGTTCGTTATGAACCTTTGGGTCATGTGACCCGAAGGCAGCACGAGGGTTAAACACTTACTCAATAAAACGTATTGATTAAATGAGAGCCTTCATATGCTAATTAATAAACGGACTTCCCTACGGTGACAACTCATTCAGCTTTCATACAGTTTCAAAGCTGCACACGAATTTAGAGAAGTCACACACAACATGAAATCAGAGTGCACAGTGTTTAGTGTGTGTATGGTCACGTTTTCATGTCGGATAATGAAATGTATATAGAGAGAAACGCAGAAAGACAAGGAGACGTAAAGAGTGAAAGATAGAGCTACAGAGACGGGGGGAAAGAAGATACAGCGAGAAAGAAAGAAATAAACTGAAAAACTGAGGAAGAGAGAAACAGATGAGACTGACAAAGGGAACAAAACAATGGCTCTGTTAATGTCGTAAACTGCAGCTGTAATAATATTAATATCACCACTCGGTGGTCATTCCATTTGGCCCATGCTTCGATAACCATCGGGCTTCAAACGGTAAAACGTGATGGAAGCCAGCAACATTTGGGGCCGTGTCTTGACCGTTCTGTTCGGAGGCTTTAGAACAGTGCGTGGGCGCAACAGACAGTCTGTTATGGCCCATACGGCCGAGGTCGACTCTACAGCTGGCTATACGACGATACTCTGTGTACGTGTGTGTGTATGGGGGGGTTAACTACTCCATTCCAACTAGGGACAGTTGGTTAATCAGAAAGAAAGCAGTTTTTAATGACAATTTGCTAATTAGGCCTACACGTTCTGGTCCAAAGAAGGGTAAAAAAATAATGTAACACAATGTATTATGAGGGCCGCTTAGAAGGAGGTATCAACTGTAATGATAATGAAGACCCTCTGCTCCATCTCCTTCCACGTACTTCCTTCCTACCGCTCCGTTTTGTCACAGTATCGGCTGTTTGAAACACAGTGACAGTGCGTTCACACTGCAGCGGAGCGGGCGGCGCGTGGCGTCGGCTTCCAATTCATTTTCAATGAAACCAGGCGTTGACGCTCGCGTAGGGCATTGTGGGAAGGCGAGCGGAGCGTTGCAAGTTGGATTTTCTCAACTTTATGTAAATGAGGAGCGTGAAAACGCTAGCGTTGGCCAATCGGATTGGTTTCTTGTTTCTTGTAACGTAGCAACTGTTCGTCATGGTAAACATTTCTAGGTTTGACAATTTCAAGATGGAGGAGAAACTTTTCGTATGTGTCTGCACACCCAGTTCTGTTCAGAACAAAGTTACTAATGTGACGAGCCTGAATTTAAAGATTACATTAAACTAATAATGCATGGTGCATGGTTGCCGATGTCGTCATTGTTCCTAGTGTGTTTTTATAGCCTACTTTTAAATGTAGTCGTCACATTACGTGACTGTTCTGTGCCACTGCTAGCTCGCTAGCCCAGCCTACAAACGACTGGTTGAGTGACCGGTGGCGTAACATGTATTCTACTGTAATCTTGCACTAGTAAAATCTTGCACTTACATAAATGTTGTGTAAAAGTGGTATTTTGATCGATATTGTGAGTACATTAACCCAAATCTGCACGCTTGGCCATGACTACAACAGTGACCTTAGAGAACTACAACTCTGTATTAACTTGTCTAACACGCCCCCGAGCGTGGTGTACTGTGGGAAGGCAAGCGATGCAGAGCGTTAAAAAACGCTGCAGTGTGAACGCACTACAGTCGGTGAAACTCTAGCTCAGGGACCTGTGCGTAATAATAAAAATGAAAGAAAATAAAAAAAAATCTGCTGGCTGCTAGTCTTGCAGGATACTAGCTGCTTCCCTGGCTGTTCACCTCGCAGCCCACGTCTCCATTTGCTGTCGATCGTCAAATTCGTTCGTATCTCCACACCACGCAGATGGCGTTACCTTTAAAAAGAGATTATCAACATTTAGATCTACGTCCTCATGGAAAAGGTTAAATCTCGCGAGTCATTGTCCCTTTCCACGCGGCTTCTCATTTCGCCAACAGCGGGAATTCTTACCCAGGGCGATTATTCTACTCACTTTGCTATCTTTCAAGAGGCATACATTACTGTCCAACTGCACTTTCATGAAAGGGAAAATGACATAGCCATTATGTCTATGCTGCTCATGTTAAATTGACCTGGTAAAGTGAGAACATCACTTAAAAGGCTGGATATGTAAATTGCCTGACATCAAGGCGTGTATTTGGATAGCGACAGAGAAGCCCTCAGCATGGTTTACGTTGGAGGCACGGAACTTTCCAAAACGAGTGCAGTGTTGTTTATATTATTTGTAAAATTGTTTACATTCTTTGGTGGATTTATCTGACCCCATCTGTAGGCCTACGTGGTTTTATATATGACAAAATGGCGATCGAATGGCTGTAGACATTTTAACGGCAATGTTGTTTCCGCTCCAGCTGGGGTCAATGAGGGGCATAAAAACTCGGACACAGGATGTATGGTGGCAGGATTATCCCAGGGATGGACAAGGATTATATGCACAAATTATTAAACCACTTCTCACCACCAAACACGCAGACAACTGCACGACAGCCATGCACACACACTTTTCGTTTAAGTGGAGAGGGAAAAGGCGAATAGGACTTTCATTTCACAGACCATTTGGCTACCATTGTGTTCGGAAATAAACGATGTTTGGCCGCTCTGCCGGCTGCGGAGGACTACGGTGGTATAGAGGCGTTCCACTTTTAGCAGTCATCCATCTGCTGTAATACAAAACCACTCGCCCCCATCATCTCCTGTAGCCTCTCCTCTTCCTCTTCCCTCCATCCCTGCTCTTCCTCCAGTCTCTTGTGTCGGCTTATCGTTTTTGAAACAGCGTCAATCTATGCTAAATGCTGCTGGCCCTCCGTGCGGGCTAGAACCTTCCCTTGGTAGCTCCGCATCTCTCCAACAGCCCACCGCTCTGCCAAAAACACCCTTCCTACTCAGCCCCTCCACCCCCCCTCCCTCCCTCTCCTAAAAATAAACCGTATTTCTCTCTCCATCCAACCTCTCAATAGACAGACGATAAATACATCTAACACATATTTAAGAAACTAAACGAAAAAAAAAATATACATGTATAAAAATGTTTTTCTTAAAGTTTATCAAGCAGCAGTCAGTTCCAACAGCTAGTTTGCTCCGGGCGTTCAGTTTGAAGTCCTCTGCGGATTCAAAAAATGGGGGCATTGCTCGTTACAACACTCCAGGGTCACAGGCTTTCGATGCACAGGGGTGTATTTCAGCTCCTGTCCCAAGGTGTCCGCACGCCACGGCACTGTGGTGAGGGCCCAAAAAACACACACACACACACACTCTCATACACACACACACTTCCCCAGATGACGATGGTAATTATTCTCCCAGCGTCAACTTGGTTGCCGGGGGCGATTCAGTTATTCGGGTCAAGGAGAACTGCGATGACGCCTCCTGGTGGAGGGGAGGGGGGAGGGAGGGACGGAGAGAAGGAGAGAAACAGATGACAGAACGCAGGGTTGGCAGGCTGGCAGGGACGGAGGGCGGAGAGGGAGGTGTGAAGGGCAGGGGAGCGTCTTCTTCAGCTTGCCCTGCATGTGATCTCTGGCACAGGAAATGACGACAAGGTTATCAGCCCCCCCCCCCCCCCTGTCCTCAACTAATCCCTCCTCCGCCCCCCTGCCCTCTCACTCTTCCTCCATCCTGTCTTCCATTCTCATCTGCATCTTTCACAGCCACTAGTCTATTTATACCGCTACAAAAAACACAACTATATTTTTCCCCTTCCAAATCAGACACAACCTCCCTCTCACCCCCCACCCCAATATCACACACACCTACAAACAAACACACACACACACGCACCCTCATTCCCAAGTGTGTGACTCATCTATTACTGCCTCATGGCATTGTGGGAAAATCCAACAAGGAAGAAGTATGTGTGTTAGTGTGGTTATTTGTCTGTGTGTGTGTGTGTGCGCACGTGTTTTGGTGGTGTATGCGGGAAACAGAGTGACTGGAGGGGATGCAGTCTGACTAGGGTGGAGGGGGGTGGGGTGACAAAGCCATCACACTAATGTGGGAGAGAGAAGACATTGCTCTCTAATATACTTACATAAAGAGGATTTAACAGCCACTGTGTGTTCCTACAAAGTCGAAGCCTGACTCAGGTCCTCATGAGATATTTCACTGTCTGCAACTTCAAACACAACCAAAGAGTCAGATCAGTGACTAGACTTGCATTCATGACCAGAGGGCAAAGAATTCCCCAAATAAGGTTGAAGCATCTAGTTTACTGGGAAGGGTGGAGGGATGTATGTGCGGGGGGTGGTGGGGGGGGAGGGTGGTTGGAGGCCTTGGGAAACAACTCCCAACTCCCAAGAAAAAAAAAAAAAAAAAGGAGAAATAATTGGAAAAGAATGCTAGGCCAACCTCGCAGCATCATACACGTCTTGCTATCCCCATTTCCTGTGGTGACGAGAGAGAGAGAGAGAGAGAGGAGTGAGGGGGGTCTAAAAATACACCCGCGCCCGCCTACTTCCGTCACAAACACAAACGGCCAGCTCAGCCAGAATTTCCCCTTCACCGGTGATCATGTTGCGCCCACAGTGAGGGCCGCGAGCCGGGAGAACACTTCCCACAATCCCCCACTTCGACAGAGGTTGGTGGGCTCTCCTCCAGGCTCAGCGCGGAAAAAAACAAAAGTAAGTTTTAGCAGATGTCTCTCTCTCTTTTCCCCTCATCATCCCTCTCCATCTTCCTCCGACGTCCTCTAACAGAGAAAACACCGACAGGCATTTGTTAAAAAATCCCACATCGGCCTACCATGCACTGCCGTCCAAATATCCCACACGTCACCCTCCCTCTCGTTCTCTCCGTCTCTCTCATCTTCAACGCCTCCTCCAATTTCTTTCCTTCTTTCCCTTATCTGTATTCCCCCTCTCCATTCCGTAAGTTACTGCCAACGCAGTCCTAACTCATCACTGTGCAAGGACAGAGTAGCAGCAACCAAACACAACATGTCCTAGTCACAACGACCCGAACGGCTATGCCGACTCAAGCCAGAAACATAAGACGCACATGTTGACAAAAAAGGACATGTTTGGATTCCTGCTATAAAACCAAAAAGCTATTAACGCCATCTGCCTCTCTTCAACGGAAATGGGGAGCCAGAATATAGAGCAACCAATCGAGATAGCTGCTGTTGTTTTTTTTGCTGGAGTTTGACAGTAGGGCTACAGGCTACTCCTGCCCCCAGAGAGACTGGATGACTTGCGAGGAGAAATGACTGCAGGCCCTTATTGAGACTGCTTGTAGTGCTTCCAATCCATCAGGTGCCACATTGATTTTTTTCCCCTTTCTGATTGGTCTCTCTATTAATGCCCAGAAAGTGCCCTGAGCTGCCTTGCAAATGCACCGGGCGCCTTTCGTTTAGGCGGCAGCGGCAGCCACACAACGCTCTGCAGCTTTATTACAGAACATTCTTTCTCATCATCTCCTGTGTGCTCGACTCAATATGTTGTCATTTTTTTCTTCAGCGCAGTCAGGTCCTTCACTTCTGTTGGGATAAAAGCGCTCCACACAGACACAGCTGCAGGGCACTTCAGCATGAAATTTCCCTACATTCTGTTCAGGCATATGAGAGTCATCTATATTGAAAGGACCCTTGAGGACAGAGAACCAAGGGGGGAAATCATTCCGTTCCAGCAGGGGTCCGTGGGCTTCAGATCGAGGCCTAGTTACATCTCTCTTCCCTTCTTTATTTACCAGAGAGCTCCGGTGTAAATGAAAGAGGGAAGGTTGAGGCCTTTCCAGAAGAATAGGAAGATGAAGAGGAGGAAGGTCATTCTGAATACACGGCTCCTGCAGGGGGCTTCTGTTAGAGATGGACAGATGAAAGGGGAGAGAGAACGGAGGAGAGAGAGGGAGGAAGAAAGGTGGGGGGGGGGAGATCTTGAAGTGTGATCTTAGCCAAGGCAGCAGGGCTCAGGTGAGACACTTCCATGCCTTCTCTTCACTGACTGCTGTCAGCTCACTAGGACACACAAAGCTACTGATTGTGCATTCATAATGTGCCACTTGCTGTCACACAGACACACTGTTCCGTGTCCACACGCACTCCCTTTGAGTTCATTAACACAACCACACACCAGGAACGGGGAGTAATTTGCTGCCCTTTCATATCATAATGGATGGAGGTGGTGTGGAGAGGAGAATAGTCTGAGAACCTTCATGTTCACATTACATCTCAGGCCTCAATATGCACTCCACTACCAGCACCACAGGGGGGGGGGGGGGGGGGGGGGTCCATAACAAGAGACTGCACACACAGCAGCACACACCAATGGTCAACAATACAGCCCTCATATCCATCCATGTTGATGCAGGTCCAAGCAGCCCATCCACGTGAACAGAGGGTATATGGAGAGAGGGATGATATAGGGCAGAGATGAAAGATTGTAAGTGGATATCTGTTTCTTTTGATATCCCGTGCAAGTTCCAACCATCAGTTAAAAGATTGAGACACAAGTGGTCATCTAGGACGCTTCTGAGACTGGCTTCGGTCTCCTGTCTGAGTGTGTGTGTTTCTGAATCAAGACCAGTCACTTGTCATACTAACAGACAGGCACGAATACTACTTGGATGTATTTACAGTCAGAGGGTAAGGCATCTAATATCTCACTGACAGCATACTAAACCAGGAAAAATCTTATAATACAAATATAAACAGATGAGTTCCGTCTTTTCTGGTGATCTTGTTCCATCACCCTGTTTTGGTTTAGTCTCTGCCTTGGTGGACTGACTGATGAAGCTTAAAGGCAGACCCCCAGGATAAACACAATCACATGAGAACTAGGGGGTGCACACACACACACACACACACACACACACACACACACACACACACAGGGTTTTCTGTCTCTGACCTCCCTGCTCTCACAGTACATTGCCGAAAGGTGTTCTTTCCAAGAACCTCATGCTACAGTAGTGGATGTGTATGTGTTTCAGAAAACAACAGAGCACGTCATTTATCTCTTTATGCAACAGTCCAGCATTGACACCAATGCCTCCATATGCACAACAAACAACAGCAATAACAACATCTGGTCGACACTAACACCAAAGAGCATCGCCGTTTACCAATAATAATTTCTCCTCATTTGTGGACCATTATCCAATTTGATGTACTCAGGCGCCATAGTCCTTTGAATCAGTGAACAATAGACCCCATTTACTTTAGAATGTCAATGCAAAAAAAAGGGTTACTAAACTAATATTCTATTGGAAGAATCAAAGGAAAAGTCGATTTTTTGAGGGGGTAGTTCCTTATCCAGCCAAAACATTAACCCCGGGGTCACAGGGCCTAGTTATTGACATTCTCATACATCTTTTCTTGATTGGGTCTCGCTGGGTAGGTTACTAGATTGGAATTTTGAAAATGTCAATAACTACTATGCACTGTTCATGACTGCAGAACCAGGTGTCTGACGACAATCATAGAAATCATCTCTCTTTCATACAGGCACTGCGTTTAAGTACTTGAGATGTAATTGTAGGGGGTAATCCTTTTGTTTTGTCCAGTGTGCTCGGTAGGTGAGATGTGGTTAGTAAATACAGACTGTTCCTTTGATCAAAGAAATATTGTGGAACTATGCACTACAAATCCTCTTCTGCCGTACTTTCCCCTGCGCGCTACTTGTATGTCGCTTTGGATAAAAGCGTACTAAATGAACACTATCTCAATTGAAATGTAAACAGTAAACCGGAAGGCAAGCCCTTACAAATAGTAGGATTGTATATATTGCATGTGACGTTGAGTCCTCAATGGTTATCATGAAGTTTCTCACAACTTAATTCCACTGCTGTCATAAAAACAGGTGCCAACAGTAGCACGTGATCATAAGAAAATACCGAACTTCTCCGATATTAGGAAACAACGAGAAAGTGGGGTTAAATCTTTCTCCGTCTGCCCTTAGTGACGGTTCTATAAATCCCACGCCAGATCCCGATATCTTGAGTATGGATTAAATGATAAATCCGTGATTTTACGTGGCACATACATTGTAAAATATTATATAGACGCGTTTAGGAGAGGAGAGCCGCCGTCTGATGGGACTCTTGGATGCAAAAGAAAGTGATGCTACGTCATTACCAGCTGTTACAGCCCCAAAGTAACTAAAAGCTTCTTTTTCTTTCTTTCTTTTTCACCAACACATACTGACGGAACAACGTGAAATATGAAACACCGATTTTAACATGAAGCTCCTAATTTGCAAACGGGCTACTAATTATGCTGCACAAATACAAAAGTATGCATAATAGATTACAATTCTTAGGCCTACTTCCCAACAATAGCATCTCGTGATAGGCAGGGTCAGGGGGAGAAAGAGGGAGAGATGAGAGTTGAATAGAGGAAGTAGGGGGAGGGAGTAAAAACGAGAAAAGGAAAGCAGAAAGGAACAAACCACTTTTGAGCACACCGCGCATTGCCAATGCCCATATATCAGAAGGCTCACGTAAAGAAGGATGCGTTTATTTCTTAAACGTGTTAAATTAAAGTAATTTATTTTTGGTATAGGCTACACTTTAGAATGCATCTTTCCCAACATTCTTTAACACGAGGATAGCACATGTGCAGGCAACAGTCAAATCATAAGCTATCCATTTGCGAAAAATACTTCCAGTTAGAACTATGTTAATACAGAGGAGGAGGGCATAACGTTCTTTTAGCCTACAAGACCGTTCCAAGACACACTGAGATAAACAAAAGCCGCCTACGTGTCGTGCAGCAACGTCGCTGTCAAAAGCCATCCGCGGGCCCTTACAAATTGAATGCTGATGAAAACAGACTACTTCCAGCATTTCCTCTAAATTTAGATAGAACCGAAACAGCGTAAGTTCTTACCCGATTCAACAGAGTTCCTTGCTCTTGGTATATGAGCGTGCGACGAAGGAGACGTTTAGAGATGAAGAGATGCTGTCTGGATTTTGTCTGCGTTCCCCGGTTGCGAATAGCAGGCTTCCGACTGGCTGCTCTTCACACTGTCAAGCCTACTGCGCTGTAGCTGCTACTGCGGACAAACCCCCGAAAACCATGTTATCGTGCCTTCACACACCCCGCGAGACAACGAGCAGGCTGAGGTCTGAGCGGTAACGGGCAGCGAGCGTGTTTTTACTGGACAGAGATTGGAGAGTGTCGGTTCTAGCTGGAACTGTGCTGGTATATGCGCATTTAAGGAGGGGGATGGTGTTGGTATTACGTGGGACCGGTTTAAGTTAAAAAGACGCTTCGCCTATTGCACGATTGTATGTTTGTCAGAACAGTTCCTCAGTCTTTCCCTCCCTCCTCTCTTCCTCCTCCCTCTCGTGCTCGGGCTCTTGAATCAGATGCACCTTCCAGTAAAAGAGGGTGCTTTAGAACTAGGTTTTTCATCATTTTGTTTTGGTTGTTATAGAGGTTTTTAAATAACCTTTTTAAGAGGGTTATTGTATCATTAATGGATATTGTTTATTTACCCAATTAACTTTATACAGTATTAGAGAAACTTACTGGCTTTCTACTTTTAAATTGATGATAACACAAGCACACAGATATACACACACACACACACACACACACACACACACACACACACACACACACACACACACACACACACACACCAGAAGAACAGCAGGCCACAATCTCAGTCAGATCCAGTTCACCTCAAACTTCAACTTCAGGAGTGTTCAAATGATGGGTCCACATTATCTCCACAAAGGTCAGTGATGACTCACCGCTCTCTTTGAGCTGACAGACTGCAGATTGAACTGTGAACCTTTACATCAACACATTCCACCAACTAAAAAATCGAAAGTGACACAACCCTAGGTACACAGGTAAACACTGAATCCCTCCGCTGTGGACTCCAACAGAGCTGTAAGAAAGGGAGCAGGGTGACGAAAGAGTATAGAAAAATACGTTAAAGA
The DNA here is from genome assembly GCF_963692335.1 of Osmerus eperlanus. Taxonomy (NCBI): domain Eukaryota; kingdom Metazoa; phylum Chordata; class Actinopteri; order Osmeriformes; family Osmeridae; genus Osmerus; species Osmerus eperlanus. Next base: position 11,600,720 of record NC_085037.1, read on the forward strand.
AAGAGAGAGGTTGGGGATTCCTAATGACCATCTGCACCGATCATTACGGCACAGGCCTTTTATCCATCAAGACATTCAGAACCCATTACTCAGCTGTCCTGACCGGCGATTAGCATGACCATCCCACACGCACCTGCTAGTCAGGGCTTTAACTCTACCCCCCCCTCCCTCCCTCCTCCCCCTTCTTCCCCCAGAGCGGCGCAATCTCGAAGGAGCGACGACATCATCGTTTCCTAGGTTTCATCGATGAAACCTCGCGGGGTTGGTCAGTCTATGATCGGTCATTAGTGATCTGTGACTCGCACAGATGAACAGAGACACATCCATCGGCCTATGGGGAGGCGGGGGGGGGATTGGGGGGGGTGGAGATGGAGGGAGCGAGTGTGATTGTGAGGCGGTTGATGATAACCGCAGAGATACTGAGAGGAGATGACTGAAGGCTGAAAAAGCTTCATGGCAGGATAAATACGGTGTAATGTGAGTGCATGGTGAGGCTAATGGGAAGAAAGGCGGTGCATTGTGTTTACCCTGCATGAGATCACACACACAAATACACACACACACACACACACACACACACACCAGATGCAGGCTGGAGTCGAAGCTATCAAGGGTCTCTCCATTGCTAATAGCAGGATCACAATATCGGCAATCGATAACATTTAGTCATTTAGCAGACGCTTTTATTCAAAGCCACTTACAAGAAAGACCAAAAGGTGCATAGGTTAATGATCATAAACAATGACATAGCCCCCAAAACAATGTGGGTAGCCAAAACATGAAACATACATTGTGAAAAGCAAATAAGAGCCAATGGGTAGAACCAGAAGAGCATGTAGTTAAACAAATTACAATTAAACGACATGATCATCGAAAGTGCAAGAGTGTACCTCGAGAAAGCAAGCAACAATAATATGATTCACAGGGAGTACAAGTAGTTAAATCAGTTACAATCAATTACAACGAACAGCAAATTCATTTAAGTTCTCGACACTAGTCCTCTGCTCTGTACTGTAAGTGGACACTACGATGCAGCACACCAGATCATCCCAGTAGCCTGGGACAGTGCCTGCTGTTTAGTTTGGTCCAAATCCTTGATTGTAAGCTGGGTGTCCATTACATCTCATTAGAGTTCGTTAGTTCGTTAGAGCTTGTCCTCTCGTTAGTGTTTGTTAGCGCTGGTCGGTGTACGTCCTGTTGTTAGAGCTGGGGACGTAGCTCGAGGCGGCTCAGCGTTTTCCAAGCCAGGAGAAAGAGGCCAAGATTAGTCCACAGGGCTGATGACCATGGAAGTGTCAAAGGAGGAGGAACAGTTGGCTGGAAGTTGGACGCCCTTGAGTTCCCTTGCACGCATTGGGTGTGTGTGTGCGCGCACGTGTGTGTGTAGCGAATGAGGGGTAGCATGGGAGAGAGTGTTTCCCTATTCTTTGCCTCTGTGACCTCTTGACCTCAGCTGAGAGAGCAGGAGGGTTTGCAGCCAAACACACACACACACACACACACACACACACACACACACACACACACACACTCTCAACGTTATTGTCTCCCTCTGCCATCGCTCATCTCCTCTCTTTCTTCCACTGCTCTATCCTTTTTCTCTCTCCTCCCTCTTACCTCTGTCCTTCTCCTTCTCTCACCTCTCTCCCCTACTGAGAGAGACGGGGACAAAGTCTGACTCAGCCATTACTTATTTCATTAGTTGTCCATTTGTCTCTCTCTCTCTCTCTCTCTCTCTCTCTCTCTCTCTCTCTCTCTCTCTCTCTCTCTCTCTCTCTCTCTCTCTCTCTCTCTCTCTCTCTCTCTCTCTCTCTCTCTCTCTCTCTCTCTCTCTCTCTCTCTCTCTCTCTCTCTCTCTCTCTCTGTGTCCTGCAAATGAGGACACTAACATGATTGAATTACCCTGTCCTCCTCTCCCTCTTCCTGTATTCCCCCTCTCTCTCTCTGGCTCTGCAGCATGCGCTGTGTTCTCCCTCCGTTCCTGACGGCTGGCGCTTCCTCCTCGTCCCGGCCAGCGTTCGGTGCTGGGGTTGCACTTTCCCTCGGTCTTGTGTAACACCCCACAGCGGTCGTGTTGTCCTGCTTCCTCCTCTTACGGTGAGAAACACTGCCCCAGATAGCTGCGGGGCGAGGCTCGGTAACCTAGAGACACTTCTCGCCTTTTCTCCTTTCTCCTGCCCTTGAAGCAAACCCCGTACCTTTCTGCGTGTCGGACTAACTCCACGTTTTGTTCATTTGGCAGACGCTTTCGTCAAAAGTGACGTAGAAATGCTGCGCTTAGAAAGTACAGTAGAAGATCACGGATCAGATGAGCAGTATTTTGGTGTTCAGAGCCAAGGAACGGTCTGTATTCACTGGCCACAACGTGAAGTAACCACATCTCAGCTTCCAGGCACAGCGAACGAAAACAATACTACAGTGCTGCAACAGTAACTCGATTTCAGTAGAACAATGTTGACATATACACCATTGGACGTGAGGTGATGTGCTTACTTGCTTAATCTGACTTTTAGAGGATCAAGATTTTTATTCAGGTGTCATTGTTTTCCAGGCCTGAAGGCTACATCAAACACATCCATGTTTTCAGGATTCAAACCCCCCGCCCCTCTCTCCCTTGTGTGTTTGAGTCAGGGAGTCAGGTGGCTGAGCGGTTAGGGAAGCGGGCTAGTAGGTTGTCAGTTCGATTCCCGGCCGTGCCAATTGACGTTGTGTCCTTGGGCAAGGCACTTCACCCTACTTGCCTCGGGGGGAATGTCCCTGTACTTACTGTAAGTCGCTCTGGATAAGAGCGTCTGCTAAATGACTAAATGTAATGTAAATGTAAATGTTTGACTGCTGTACTTGTTGTTGGTTTCATCATCGCTAACTCTGAACAGACTGTGTATCTGTCAGTCTGACAGTGTCTCCATGAGTCTGCCATGTGCCGTGCGAATGCAGACAAACATCGTGGTAGTTTTTGAATCTGGTGGTCAGTTGGAACGAATGGTCATTTCCATTTTGGTTAAGTTCTTCACCATGGAAACAGAGAGAGTGGCAACCTGTTCTCTGGATTGACTTTGACCTGATTGTAGATAGTATGCTTTCATAGTTCTGTCTCTCATTTCTCTGTCATTCTTATTAAGTTATATTTTATTAACAAATCGGTACAGCTTGTTCTGAAGCTGTAATTTCCTGCTCAGCTGTCAAAACAGAGAAGGTGTCTGTCATTGCTGAGATTATATGTGGTCCCATCGACATGTCGTCTCCACCTCCCTGTAATCTCCTCTACTTTTGGAAGAGGATGTCCTTGCGTGGGTGAAGGTGCTTAACAGTGTCAGCGCGCACGCGCGCGCACGGGGGGGGGGGGGGGGCAGGGGAGGGAGGGATTTCTGAATGTAAAGGAGACCGTGAATGAGCAACTGAGTTTCGCACTAAGGCACACACACACGGTCATGCATATACTTTCATCAGACAGCAACTGATTGGGTCGGTTCTTGACCCATACATACACACACATAGATATACAGTATACACACACATGTACACACACAGACACACACATATACACACACATACACACTCTCACACGCACACATACAGTAAACAAGAGTCACTTTAACATCCTCCTGCATCGCAATCTAATCATGGAGTTGGCAGGGTGGAGCCCAGATCAGGGACGAGGTGACAAGCCTCTCCTCTACTTTCACTCATCTAATGAAAAGATGGAAGAGAGAGAGAGAGGGAGAGAGAGGGAGAGAGAGAGGTAGAGAGAGAGGAAGAGAGAGGAAGAGAGAGTGAGAGAGAGAGAGGAAAAGAGAGGAAGAGAGAGAGGTAGAGAGAGAGAGGAAGAGAGAGGAAGAGAGGAAGAGAGAGGGAGAGAGAGAGAGGAAGAGAGAGGAAGAGAGAGGGAGAGAGAGGTAGAGAGAGAGGAAGAGAGAGGAAGAGAGAGAGAGGTAGAGAGAGAGGAAGAGAGAGGAAGAGAGAGGGAGAGAGAGAGAGGAAAAGAGAGGAAGAGAGAGATGTAGAGAGAGAGAGGAAGAGAGAGGAAGAGAGGAAGAGAGAGGGAGAGAGAGAGAGAGAGGAAGAGAGAGGAAGAGAGAGGAAGAGAGAAGAAGAGAGAGGAAGAGAGCGGAGGAGAGTGCGGAAGAGAGAGGGAGAGAGGTAGAGAGAGGAAGAGAGAGAGAGAGGTAGAGAGAGAGAGGAAGAGAGAGAGAGAGAGAGGAGAGAGAGAGAGAGAGAGAGAGAGGAGAGAGAGAGAGAGAGAGAGAGAGAGAGAGGGAAGAGAGAGGAAGAGAGAGGAAGAGAAGAATGGAGATGGCGGTGAGTCGAAAGCTTTTCTTCTTCCTAATCTTGTGATGTTGATGCACTGTAGAAAAAGATGAAAGAAGGAGTTCCCTGTGTGAGAAACCAAGCCTCTAGTTTTCCACCCGAAGCCCATGACTACAGCGTGGATGAAGGGAACTCAGCCTTTTCATTCAAGCTATGAAATTACCTTCCAATCTCATGGTCAGTCTCTGCATGAAGACCTTTCCTCATGATGTATTTCTTTCTTCGCATGTCTTTTAGTTTCATACCGATTCTCAGGTTAATCAACGTGATGCCAGGGAACTGACTTGGTTAACCTCCTGCATGGTTATCTGTGCTATCAGATCTAGCTGAGGCCCAGTTTTAGTGCCAGTGAACCCCAGAGCCGGTGACTGGATCAGCAGTGAGGCTTGGCTCGCTTCCCAGGAAGCGGGAACAGCGTAGAGCACTGAGACAACACTCGAGTTACGTAACATTGACTCACACACTCACAGCCCTCCCCTCCTCACTTTCTTACTGTATCTGCAAGGGCACATGTAACACACACACACATACACACACACACAGAAATATACCTTGCTCCCCTTCAAAAGATCAATCATTCCCATTTTGCGTATGGTGTAGTGTTGATTTCTTCACCATGGTAACACTGAGAGAGCGAGGTGTCTTTCCACCGTATGTGTCAAGGGTATGTGCATCGATATCCAATAGAAGCCATGCAGTCTATACCAGATAAGACGAATGAGAAACAGGAAGGTTGTTGCTGGGCATGAACTAATGCATAGGTTAAGAGACAGAATTTCATTCTATCCACAGACTTTCACCCTCTGAGTCACAGGGGGGAGTTGTTCGAGTCTACCCTGGTTGAGTCCACCAGATGGTGACCAGGGGCTGGGGGTCTGGAGGGGCCTGGGGGGTGTGGGGGTCTGGAGGGGCCTGGGGGGTGTGGGGGTCTGGGGGGGTCTGGGGGGCGTGGGGGGCTAGGGAAGGAGGTGTCTAGAGAGAGGGATGGAGGGTGTACGTCCAGTACCGGTTCTAGCACATTTGGCGCCCTAGGCAAGATTTATCACGAGCCGCCCCCCCAGCCACAACATGACGTGCGCAGTTGGCGCCCTTGCTGGTAGTGCGGAAGGGTTCATTAATTGATGCACTCCGGAAAATGCCACCCCCCTCTTCATGACGCCCTAGGCGGCTGCCTGTGTCGCCTATAGGAAGGACCGGCCCTGTGTACGTCCACCGCTAAAGATTCAACCCTCCTCACAAGAGGAGGCAGTGAGCAGGAGATGCAACACGCGCCAGCAGAGAGCAGAAGAAGAAAAACAGGAAAAACATTCTAAATTAGTCATGTCGATCCAGAGCCTACTGACACAAGAAAGATGTGTTGCAGTATTAATGAATCCAGAGCAGGGGGGGGGGACGGGGGACGACTCAACAGAGATCTAGTTAGAGTATAAGAACACAACAAGACCTCACCCTCCCCTGTTTCCCCCGTAATCCTCGCAACAGCGTCACTTCTTACAGTAATGAGCTTCTTTTTTTTTTTTACTGCAGCTGCGCTCCTTTTAAAGGTTGCGAACATGTCTGTCTTGATGACTTGACGACACATGACCCCTGGTATCTGGGGCCAGCGAGGTGATCTACTGTTTGCCAGGAGAGGAAGATGGCTTCGGAGCCGAGCGCTCTGCGACACACACTGTAGTTCACACAAGTAGGCCACAGCTGCATGTCTCAGCGTGTGGTTCATAAGGCTGAGGCATCGTAACGCTTCTCTTTTCAACCCTACAGCTACCCTAAAATAAATATTAGGCCAGTCACCTGTACATATTGTTGAGCTACATATTGTTGAGCTTTTGTTCTGAGAGAAGGATAGCCCTGGGTCATTGTCTTTAGGGAGCCCCGCTTTTTTGTCTCCTTTTTAAAACCTTTGTCTATTTACCGAACATGCATCTGCTACGAGGTGTCATGTACACACACACACATTCCTGCCACACCAAGTCACACAAGCAACACCTTACACATATGCCACAAAATGCACAACTGTAATATTTTGTGACTGAGTGTATCCTGCCTGGTAATGTGATTCCCTGTGTGTGAGTCATATTATTAATTTTCCGTTAGAAATCTGTTTGTTGAGCACACTGTGCAAGCAACACCTTCTCCAGTATATTGAAAAAAGAAAGTTCATTTGGGGTTCCGGTTGAATTCGTCTCCAGAGAACTTTCTATCAATATATACAAGGTCCCTGAACCTGTAATTCTGCTTGTAAGGGTCTCTGTGTGTCAGTACGTGTCTGAGAGAAAGGCCTGTGTGTGTGTGTAGGGGTGTGTTTGTGTCTGTGTGATTGTTTACATACATACTCCTTCCTATCGACCCAAAAATATTGAATTCACACTTCATTAGCATGCCAAAGCAAGGCGGCCATTTTGTGTTTCTCCCAGGCATTCTGTTAGCAAAGAGGAGTTGATAGGTTGTACCTTGTTCCTTGATGCAGTCATCCAGATACAGTGCGTTCTGCTAGAGATGTTTTTTCAAATCATAAACACACACACACACACTCACACACACACCCAAACCACACGCGAACAGGTGGGAGGAAATACATTCCCTGAAACAGAGAATAAAGTAATGACAGTGTCCTGAACACTCTCCAAAAGGCTTGAAGAGGGGGGGGGTGAGAGGGGGGAAGGTGAAACGTTGCCAAGACAACAAGCGCTACATGTATGCTATCCTACACAGTCTCTAATGACAGATATTCATTATCAGTGCATTTTTAGGGGGAGAAATCACACACTCACACACTCACACACTCAGAAACAATGTAATTATCTTTGTCATTTAGCATAAAAATACTTGGATGCTGAACCATATAGTGGCTATGTGTTGTATTTAAGTTGGTTGATCTTTTCCCATATGTACACACACACACACACACCTTCCCATCCGTCAGAGCCTAAGATCAGCCGTCCATGCAACACGAACGATCTCCAGCAGAACGGTGACCAGTGCACCAACCGATGTGGGAGGTCACATGACCCCTCTGTGACCTCACAGGGCGTGTCATCACGCCTGCAGCATGCCTGCGCATTCACTAGCCGGAGTGTTCTCGTCCAGCGCATGGCCTGCCAGTCTTTGTGGATGAAGCCTTATCCTGTTGTCCTTGAGGATAATTACCTTCTATTGTTTGGTGCTGCTGTGGCCATGGCGACACATACCCCGCCCTTGTTTACCTTCCCACCCCAACATGACAAATGAAGACGCTTTTTTAAAATGGTTTTCACCGCTCACAGTGTAGGCGCACATATTGTTTTAAAGCTCCATTGAAGTGAGTGCTTGTGGATGTGGACCTATGTTTGTGTGTGTGCTTGCGTGATTATGTGTGTGTGGGTGCCTGTGTGGGTGTGTGTTCGTGTGCACTTGTGTGTGTTTTTATGGGTGTGTGCTTGTGTGTAGTTGTGTGCGTGTGTTTGTGTGTACTTGTGTGTGGGTGTGTTTGTGTGTAGCTGTGTGTGTGTGTTTGTGTGTACTTGTGTGTGGGTGTGTTTGTGTGTAGCTGTGTGGGTGTGTTTGTGTGTATTTGTGTGTGGGTGTGTTTGTGTGTAGCTGTGTGGGTGTGTTTGTGTGTAGCTGTGTGGGTGTGTTTGTGTGTACTTGTGTGTGGGTGTGTTTGTGTGTAGCTGTGTGGGTGTGTTTGTGTGTACTTGTGTGTGGGTGTGTTTGTGTGTACTTGTGTGTGGGTGTGTTTGTGTCAGAGAGACAGGACAACAAAAAAGAAGAGGTTGAAGGATAACTTGTTGGAAATAGAGAGATGGAGAGTGAGTAAAAGAGAGAGAAAGAGATGTAGAGAGATGGAAAGATAGCAAAAGAGAGAGAAAGATACAGAGAGAGATGGAGAGATGGGACAGAGAGACCCAAAGAAGGGGCGAGCGAGAGGGATGTTAAGTATACTTCTGCATGTCTGTTTGTGTGTGCATGTCTCTGTACAAACAGTGTGTGCTTGCATGTGTGTGTGTGTGTGTATGTGCGCAGGGCTCCCAGCCTGGGCCCAAACTCAGAGCGTATCTCTTTACACACTCCTCACCACCAGGGCCATGAGGAGTGGAGCACGACCCATTCATATGCATGGCCAGTAATGCACACTTTGCCTGAGCAGGCGGCAGAGTGGCACTATTAAAAATGAAAACGCTCTC
>NC_085037.1:11609390-11673724 GCF_963692335.1 Osmerus eperlanus
GCCCAGACTTTAATTGACCGATACGTCTGAGAGGACACTGCAGTGGGTGGTCAAGCTGGCTTGACTGTTACAGAAAGGAAACAAAGTATAGTTTTATTTCCACATTTGTGACAAATCTATAGCCTACGGTTATTTTTAGACAGTTACTTGATAGTGTTATCGCAGTGTTATGTAATTAAGTATGTTAATTTAATGTGAAGAAAAATAAAAACATATTTTTTTATTTTTGTATTGCCCTTCATAATACGTGTATTTCCATGGCAACCCCTTAAGATGCCAGGATGGAGTGTTGTGAGGTGGAGCCACGCTACACCATAGAACAGATCGATCTCCTACAGCGCCTTCGTCTCTCAGGGATGACCAAGCCCCAGATCATCCACGCCTTGGAGTCCCTGGAGCGCCTGGAGCCGGACCCCCGGCCTCCATACTTTGACCCGCACACCGCCCCCTCCAACACCACCCCTACCCCAGCCCCAGCCCCTGCGCCCTCCTCCTCCTCTTCCCTCTCCTCCTCCTCCTCCCTCTCTCTGGCCTCAGCCACCACGCAGACCCCTGGCCTGGATGGCGCCTCGCTGTCTCCTAGCAACAGCTACGAAGCCTCGCCCCCGCCCCAGTACCCACCGGGGGTCGGAGTTCAAAGGTCGTTCAGTTACGACATCCTGGGGGAGGAAGACTGGGATCTGGAGGAGAAGGTGGAGGAGTACATGAGGTGAGGAGACAGAAAGAAAATATTAATAACTGGTAATATTACAATATAATAATGGAAGCTTACCGTAAAAGGATGGAGCAAAAAGGGTAGATCAGAAAGGGTTTTAATCGCCATGAAAGTTTGCACAGACAAGGAATTTACTTTGGCAGGAAGGTGCATACATTCAACATATAGGAATATTAAATATGTGGTCTAACTATACTAAAGGTACAAGGTTTAACTAATACTAAGGGGATTTAGAATATAAAAAAATATATAAAATATAAAGTAGCCATAATTTACAATATAAAAATACAAATAGTACAAAAAATACAAATAGTACAAAAGATACAAATAGTGTAACAGTGCAAATTGCAATGTGGCAAGATACACACAAAAAAGAAGATGTATATTATGGGTATTCAGGTTAGACTGAAGGGAGACAAACGGACCATAAAAGTGTGCAGAGACATGGAGACCATAATAACATCACAGGACAGGAACTGTCCCCAGAGACTGGGTTATTCTCAGTTAGCGTGATGAATGTGGGTCGGGTGTTTAGGGAAGGATGGAAACAGACCATGTTAGATTCTGCTGGGCCAGAACGGAACATTATAGGTTCAAATGGCTCTAAATGTTTTGGCCCTTTTGGGGGAAACCTCCCTTCCGGAAAAACACCACAGCAACTCTGCTCTCCTGTCATTATAACCCTTTTTTTTTTTACTGTAGTGGACTGTTGTGGATTCTTAGGAAACAGGAAGTGTGTGTTGTGACTGTGTGACGCTTGGTGTTGCAGGAGGGACAGTAACCTGGTGAAGGAGGAGATCAAAACCTTCCTCAACAACCGCAGGATATCCCAAGCCATCGTGGGCCAGGTCACAGGTACCACACTAACTATCTCAGCTTGCAGAATAGTGGACCAAATCTGATCCTAATTGGGGATAAGTATAGTTTATTATGCATTTATCTAATTTATAAAAAAAATGCATCCCATGTTTCAGAAAACAATGTTTTTTATTAATCTGCCCCACTTCTAACCTCTCCCCCCCCTTCCTGTTTAACCTCCTCTTCCTCCACCTGTCTCCTCCTCCTGCTCCTCTTCCTGCTCTTCCTCCTCTTCCTCTTCCTCCACCTGTCTCCTCCTCCTGCTCCTCTTCCTGCTCTTCCTCCTCTTCCTCCACCTGTTTTCTCCTCCCCCTCTTCCTCCTCTTCCTCTTCCTCCACCTGTTTTCTCCTCCCCCTCCTCCCCCTCTTCCTCCTCCTCCTCCTCCTGCTCCTCTTCCTCCTCCTCCTGCTCCTCTTCCTGCTCCTCCTCCTGCTCCTCCTCCTCCTGCTCCTCCAGGCATCAGTCAGAGCTACATATCCCAGTGGCTGCTGCAGCAGGGCCTGGAGATGAGCGACACCAAGCGCAGGGCTTTCTACCGCTGGTATCTGCTGGAGAGGAACAGCCCTGGTAAGGGCTCGATTAGGGTGGAGGTGGGAGGGGGAGGGGGGGGGGGATGAAGGGGGAAGTTGATGGGCTAAGATATTTAAGGATGGGGTTAGGGTTATGCTGTGTGTTTGGGGGGACGATATTTGTTTGTGCTGCTTGCCACTTCTCTTCCCCTGTCCCACCTGTCCTCACTCATCCATCCCCTGACCCAATGGCTGGCACTGTACACCCCCCCTCCCTCCTCCCCCTCCATCCGTCCTGGTCCGGGGGGGAGGAGTTAGTGTGGGGGGGGGGGGGCAAACAACCTATCAGGTCGCTCTAATAGGAAAGATGTGAAAGATAAAAACAGAAGTGTCACTCTAGATGCTAATCGATAATGAAGTCATCTGATGTTTCAGATGGAATTCCAGCGGGTGGTTGTGGTGTCCATACATGCTCCTAGATAACAGCTGGCACCATCGACCTTTCTGTGTCCTCTGGTGGGCTGTATAACTGCTACACAGGCAGGTTTCAACCTGCCCTGAGCCAACCACCTTAACCCGAGGTTAGAGATGATCAACTGGGAGTATGTCTATGTAAACGCTGGGGATATAACGGGGGGAAAAAAACTCATTATAATTGGCTCTTGTTAATTTAGACTGAAATGATGAATATTATTAATGGTGTAATGGTAATTCGTATACATTTCTGTTATTATTGCATCTAACATACCTCCCTGGACCACCTACTGTCCATCAGTGCATTCCCTGTTCATTCTTCACCCCCTCCCCTCCCACCCCTCAATCTCTGCTGTGGCTCCTCCGACTAGCATTCCCTTCAGATCCCAGGGGTACTCGGGTGCTGGTTTTCATTCCAACATGGCTAACAGGCTAACAATAACACCCTTACTAACAAAGGACTGCTAATTGTTTTGGCTTAACTAGCCTTCCTCTGGTCTCCTGTACGTCTGTCCTGACAGACACGGCTGATGTCCTCTCGACCTGAGCGTGTCCTGAACGCGACTAGTTTGTGCTTTTGATTCAGATTGAACGAGATTGAACGAGAGCGCTTCGGAAAAAAATACAAATAATAATGATAATAAAAAAAAAAACGCCCTCCAAAGAAGTGTGCCGACCTCTTGTCTCTTATCTACCTACTATTGGTTTGCCCATCCGTGGCTGTGGCCTGCCTGACCCCTGGTTTTGTCCTGACCTGAAGGGCTGAGATGCAGTGAAAGCCAGCACGGCCAGGGTCCCGTGGCCAGGGCCAGGGGAGGGGACAGAGACGGGACGGGTGCGGCGGCGGGCGCGGCGGGCGCAGGGGCCATCGCCGCCGGTGTCTCCAGCACGCCCTGGGGCAGACAGAGGGAGCTGCTGATGCACCTGCTCCCATGGTACACTGCTGCAGCGGCAGCCGCACAGGCCCAGACCCAGGCCCAAGCCCAGGCCCAGACCCAACCAGGTAAAGCCCAGGTCTAGGCCGGGGCCTAGACACTATGGTTGTGGGACAGTGTAGGAGCCTTTCCCCCCTGATACCTAATCATCACATAGCCTGCATGCCTGTGTGTGACCACTGGCTCTCTGTGTGGTGTTTGGGATGCACCTCAATAATCTCGATCGGCACACCATCTGCTGCTTACAGTTGTAATGGGAACTTTATGAATAATTTAAATATCTGATTGGAATAAAACGAGAGGGAAACGCTGTTATACTGTTGAGATACATCCCAGCAACTCTGTTCTGTTTAGTCATCTCGTGTCACGACAGGTTTTCTTATCGTCTGCGCAACCATTTGGATTGATTTGATTGGTCGGCTTTCGATGTTTTTCCGGAAGGTGTGAGTTGTGTCTGTGTGTCGCTCTCCATTCCCTACAGGTGCCACGCTGTCTATGCGCTCTCTGGTGAAGGAGGAGCCTGATTGGAGGACGGCGATCCTACCTGGGGAAAGGGGCGGGCCCCTGAGGTTGCGTCGGGGCAGCAGGTTTACCTGGAGGAAGGAGTGCCAGTCAATCATGGAGAGGTCGGCCAATCAGAACATCCCAATCCCTTTATCTAGTACTGTGCAACAGTCTTGGGCACAATTTTATATATGAAAATTTTCATGTAAAACAAATCTTGGGTGCAAGAAGAGTTTTGCACAGTACTGTATATAACCTTTTTTTGATTGACTTTTAACACCCACCAATAGTCAAGTATGTTTTCAAGCTTTACAAAAATTGTCTAGACAGCATTGTAAGGTAAGACTGAATCCATGTCTGTCTCACTGTGGCCAGTGTGAGCATTAGCTGTGTGTGTGTGTGTGTGGTTAGAAGCAGAGTACCTCACTCCCAGCTCCCGGATTACGCAGTACTGCTGCAGTGCTGTTCTTTATGGGCTAGTTTAGACCTGCGCTGAAGGACAATACAGAGGTTAGGATAACAGAGAGAGAGAGCGAAAGAGACAGACAGAGAGAGAGAGAGGGAGACAGAGACAGACAGAGACAGACAGAGACAGAGAGAGACAGACAGAGAGAGACAGAGAGAGAGACAGAGAGAGAGAGACAGACATAGAGAGACAGACAGGATGCAGGGTAGGATTGGGTGAGATGAGGAGGGATGGAGGGAGGGATCCTTCTGTCTCTGCAGAGTAAGGTCATTCATATCCAGATAGTGGGAGGGGTCAATACATAAATGGATGGAGGGACCTAATAGGGCGAGGTGCCAACAGGGGAGAGAAAGGCGTGTTCTTTGAAAACACAGGAATTGTTACCCTCGGTGACTAAGAGAGGCTGGAGGGAGTGACTTAAGTATTGCAGGGGTTTCTCCTCCCAGTAGGACTGTTTCCACCAAGGTCTACCTTATTTATGACCCTAGGAGAAGAGAAGGGAACCTGAAGTGATAAAAGTACTGAATGCAATCAACCCTAATGTGTTCATTAATCTAAAGTGTTACCACTTGGAGAGAACTTCTGATTGCATGATGGTCAGAGAGGGTGTCATTAGCTAGATGTTGTATTCCTACTCTGCCGCAGTGCCATTGGTTACGTGTTTGGTTCCACTCATTCTTATTGGTTGGGGATCACATAGCTGTGTTGTAATAGGCTGAGTGTTGCATGTGACAGTTTCTTCATGGAGAATCAGTATCCTGATGAGGCAAAGAGAGAGGAGATTGCCAACGCCTGCAACTCTGTCATCCAAAAACCTGGTAATTATCTGGGGGTTCCCTCATACAGCAGATCTGCATGTGATTCCAAGCTTCTTCCAATATAAACACACATAAAGTCCTTGTAAAGTGTATGCTAAATGTCAGATTTTCATATTCATCATGAATTCATTACTCATTTTGATCCAAAATATGGTTATGGTAATATGAAATAATATGATATAAGAATTATTATCATACACAAAAAATACACACTTTTATAAAAAGAGTTGTGGATACAGTGTGGACATGTATCAAATGATAGCCAGGTGTGGGCTTATATGCCTGTTTCTCATGCCTGAGCTTGTCTTGTCACCCCCCAGGATGCAAGCTGTCCGAGTTTGAGCGGGTGACGGCGTTGAAGGTCTACAACTGGTTCGCCAACCGGCGGAAGGAGATGAAGAGAAGGGCCAACATTGGTGAGACCTCAACCATTGAGGATGTAGCTATATAGTATATTACTACACACTGAACATTGATTCCATATCACCCCCCTTCTCTCCTCCCTCTCCCTCTCTTCTCCTCTCTCATCTCCTCCCTCCGTCGCTGTCTCTGTCAGAGGCGGCCATCTTGGAAAGCCACGGCATCGAGGTTCCGAGTCCCAGCTGTCACTCAAACGGGGAAGAGGCGGAGTCACAGGAGTTTGGGGAGCAGGTGAACCCCCGATTCGCAGAGCAGGTGAGTTTGAGCCCGCGAAACGGCATTATCTGTTATCCAATGAGACGAGCCAAACCTAGATTTCGGTTGTAAAACAGAAGAAATGCGGAGAAAGAAACCCTGTTTTCTTCGCAGGATGACTTGTCCTCCAGGAAGGACATTGATCACCAAGATCCGACTCTGCTAACAGCTGCCGAGGTTGTGACCCTGCCTAGCCCCGCCCCTCAGGTCCTGGAACAGAAAGCCGACGAATCGAAAAGGGAGACGGTGGATGAGGAGTGATCAAAGCTGGAGGAACGTGGGGAAAAACAGAAATTTGAATATAAGAAAAAAGACAACAAAAAAAGAAGAAAAAGGCTTTTGTGAGTGTCTTCCGCCCCCTAGTGGCCTTCAGAGGTAATGACACTCCGAGAGCTAGTGAGAGCTGAGGAAGAGAAAGGTGCTAAATCTCGGTCTAGTGCCTCTAGTGGTAAGGAGGCCACAGTATGTATTAACAGTAATCATGCTTCTAGTAATGGCAATATTTATCTCTCCATCTCTCTCTCTCTATATATATATATATAAAAATATATATAGTGCATTCCAAGACAGTCTTAACAAACACAGTCCCTAGAGGGAGTGTATAAGGATAGTTCCCTCTCGTGAAGCTAAAGCCTAACTTCTCTTTTTCTCTTAGCAAATTCCTTTAAGTTGTTTGGAGAGGTTGTGTGATGGTCATGAGTGGTTTGAAAGTGGCAGAGCCTGCAGGTCAGGTGCATTCTGGGTAAGACCAGAGAGTGTGGTTGAACCATGGTTTCGTGGGAAATGTCCAATCAGATAATGCTAATATGAGGATGCCTTCTGCACGCCTGAATGTCTGGTTACGTATGTAACTGACTATGCCTAATCAATCAATCGATTGATCAACTCAATCAATCAGTCTGAAAGCCTGTGTTTTAAGAGTATTGCCCTGAGGGACGAATGGAATCTCAGGTAAACCCAAAGATAATGGATAACGATAGTGAAGAATTGTAAGTAAAAAATAATAATGTAAAAAAAAAAAAAAAAAAAAGAACCTCTCCGTGTTAATCAAAGCATAGTTCCATATCATGTGTTCTGCCAAAACTTTTGAGAACTATGTTTTAATTTTATATATAGCAAACCTCATCCTGGGTTGGATATGCTTATTATGTGTTTCATTTTAACATCTTTATTTGTATTTTATCATATCTGTTATTTTGTTATTGAGGAACTCCTGTTCCATCATCTGAACCCAGCAAGGGAAGCTAGACTAAATGCAAGTCTACTGTTAGATTTGGGTTTTAACAATGCAATTGATGTAATGTTATCATGAAAGTCATAATTACTAATTAGCTAAAGAGCACTTTTCCTCGTTTATAGAATAAGCTAAAGCTTCTAAGTGGATGTATGTTTGTATGATTACGAAGATGCACTTCCAAGTTTAGATAATCTTTAACTGAAAGAAGGAAAACAAGCAATGTGATGGGTGACCCCATGGGTATGCGTGGTTCACTGTGAACTGTTTTGCCCCTTTCAGTAATGGTAACTGTATTTACTAAAGTATTTTCTAAATGTTAGAATGTTTCCTCACTCCCCATTGGCCCAAAGGCCTTCTGAGTTATAACAAGGCTGTAAATTGTCATTAAATGAACGAAGCCTTTTTTCCTGCCCCATTGAACCTGCCACCATTAACCTCTTAATGCCAAAGCTATGCCAAGGTAGAGACAAACCCGGAGGCTAACGTGCTGATAGAAAACCGTTGGGACATTACGCCTGCTCAAGACACCTGACTTAACACTATCGCGACGCAAACCGCTGTTCAGATAACTGCTCGTTGTCCAGCTACTAATGCTAGCCGACCGGCTTAATTACCTCAGAACCGGAACGTGTCGTGAATGTGTCGAGTCAGTTGACCTGAACCGACAGCCGTTCTTACTGTTCACCACATCTCTTTTGAGGTTATAACAGTGTAATGTAGCGCTCATGATGATGGGCCCGTGTTGACGTGTTCCAAGTCTCAGGCAGGACTTAAAAAGCTGCTTGTGTTACAGATTTAAGATGCTCTCGGTTTGCTTGACATAGGAAAAATAATAAAACATGTAAACAAGTCATGACGTGTAAAGCTTATTTTTCCGAGTCGACTGTAGACAGCCTGTGGCTAATCAAATTGATTCAATAATTCACACTGTATGTCAGGACAAGAACCAAGCAATGAATTCCAATCACGTCTCTAGACGTTTGCAATAATATTGTGGCGAGACATTATTAGGGCAAAGGGGTGAGTACAGTGGCCTCAATAGTTGTGAAATACCAACTCCATGTATGAGGGGCCGTTTAAGAAATAATTCAGACTGTCCTTAAACAAACTTTCAAACACATTCAAACTACTGAAAACTCACATTCACATTTGTGAAATGCTCGCAAAGACACATGAGACTTTTTCACATTCACAGCCTAGAGCAGAGTACAGTACAGTAGGGTAGAGTTCTCATCAATGATGCAAACTTTTTTCCAACCTTTCAAAACTTCTCGTACAAAATATTGTTTGAACCTCAAAAAAAAAAACTTTTCAAAACCTTTATTTGAAAATATTTTTCAACCTTTACAAAAAAAAATACTTGTTTTCGTTTTTTTACCTTTCAAATGTCTCTTTCAATGTCACACGTGAAGTGAAGAGAGAGGACAGAAGCCTAGAGCAGAGTACATGCTCTAGGCTCGAGATCAAGAACCCAACAGAGATTTAAGTTTTTCATTCTTTATACATTTAAAAAATAATTTACTTTCTTTTCATTTATATCCAATTGAGTGTAGTTTAATTGGTAAAAATGGCAAACAATAAACATGTGCTAAAAGGTATGGGAAAGGAATGAGGCTTTCTGTAGACAGTTGCCTTGAAAGTGGATACTCAGAGCTAGTTATTCCACAAGGTGGCGATAAATCACTACCTCAAACCTTTTTAATCTTCCCCCCCAAAATAAAACAAGCCTTGGGGTGGCACCCTGTGACGAGTAATGGGGTTATCAGAAGCAGGAGACATTTTGCTACATTACTTGACAAGGCAATATAAACCAGCATGTGGATTGTTTACCCAATGTCTGACAGGATGTACAATTAAATAATAGATTAAACAAGACCCTTCATGGACACCTGATCATACATACTGGAAATAGTCAAACAGTAATTAAGTAGTATTTTATTTATTGAACTATACCAATTTTACTCATGATTTATATGGTAGTAGTAAACTTTATAAAAGATGAAGGCTTCAAACTACGTGATTCGCTTAACTAAAGTAAGAAGACAGTATGTGGCGAACAGCAGATTGTCAATAAAAATACTAAAGTGTATCTATAAAACCCTTTTCTGACATTCAAATTACAATACTACTTAGGCAAGTGATCTTATTAAATGAACATGGTGTACAGTCTGCAGACAGACTTTTGTTAAAAAAATTGTTTTATTTTATTCTGTCTTCTGTCATTTACAGCCACTATAGGGGCTGAAATATACCTATTTGAGAAAGCCTGACAGAAATCTTCATGTTAGCCCTAAAAACATTATTATTTGTCATGTGCTAACAGACAAAGCATTCATTATGTCAAGGAATGTACCAATTTTAGACTACACACAGGATCACATAAAGGAATTGGGTTTGGTATGGAAGAAATGAAAGCCATTGAAAAACAGGAACTTGCCTATTTTCCTGGTCTGAGAATAACCGATGGGACATGACCAAATGAAATGAATAAATGTTTACCGTGAGTCCGATTTTACCATAACTGACACCCCTGGAAAGATCTGGCGGTAAGTCAGAAGACCAAAAGCAGTCCAGCAAAGACAGGAAGCAGTCCAGTGAATCTATGTCGGTTCTGGTCCATGTCACTCCGACTGGGTACTGGAGATGAGATGACAGTTTTTTAAACTGTCAAAAGTTGTAGAATTTTCAAGCATAGGGTAAGTAATCATTTATTTCTTCTTGGTAGAAAATACGTTTAAGGGTTTAGATTCATTGGTATTTGTTGCAATGTGTTGTTTGGCTATCACAATATGCAACAAAGTACTTTTTTTACATGATACAAAAAAATTATCAGAAATCAAGCTCACCATAAGCCACAGGCCGTCGAATGACCTGTTTCAGGAGAGGGTTTCCAAGGGAGAAGGTGTAGTTGACTGCCCCACCCTGCTGCACCACAAGCTGGGTCCGCAGAGAGAGGAGACCCGGCTGCCTGGAGGAAACGTTGGTCTTGAAGTCCAGGCTGTGACCCAAGGGGTCTGTCCACTGGACCTGGGGTTCTGGGTAACCCTCGCTCTCATACACAAAGGTCACACTGTTGGGGTGGGCCTGGATGGTTAGACAAGGCTCGTTGTAGAAAGCTATGAAGAGAATAGTTACAGTATGGGCGTGTGTGCGTGAGAAAGAATGAAAGGGTGTGAGAAAGATAAAAGAAAACGGATGTTAAAAAGGGGCAAGGCACTTCAACCTACTTCCCTCGGGGGAATGTCCCTGTACTTACTGTAAGTCGCTCTGGATAAGAGCATTTGCTCAATGTAATGTAAATGTCTAAGTCATAATATTCATGTTTTCTTGGATATTACATACTGTACCAGGCCACATTGTTTGCAAGAGGCTAAATGAACCCTATGGTAGCTCAGTGGGCACTGCCTGACCATAAACAAAGAGGCTGATGAAAAGCTCTTTGTCCACAACTGGGAAACCCAGTTCTAGGAATTTCTGCTGGCAACTTGCCTAAACCAGCTAAAGGCCTAAAACGGAGATGTTCCTGGCTAAAAATAGCAGTCATAAGAAAAAGACCCTTCTCACAGTTGAGAAGAGGAGAAGAGGGGAGAGGATCAAATCAAAATCAAATCAAATTTATTTGTATAGCCCTTTTTACACGCAAGCATGTCACAGAGGGCTTCACATACGCCCATAGAACTGCTCCTCAACCAACCTAAACCCTCAAGGAGAAGGAGGAGAAGATAGGAGATAGAAGATAGGAGAAGATAAGATGACAAGAGACCCCTCCATCTTTAACCTGCGTATGTGAGCTGGACTTCGGCCCTGCCAACCCCGTCCTTGGTACTGATGGAGCAGATATACCGGCCCTCATCTTCCAGATGCACTCGCTCCAGCATGAGGGAGGCATTCCCAACTCTCAGCTCAGAATGGTACAGCCTGGTTCGGTTGTGGTACTCCCTACTTTGGCGGTCCAGTTGGTCTGTCCCATGGTAGTAGCTGTGAAGCACTCGGGAGTCCCCTTGTGTCTGCCATGTAACCACAAGCCCCGGGTCTACAGGGAGTCCCGGGTCCATGCTGGGGAACACACAGCCCAGTACAACTGGACCACCATACGCACCCACTACTGTGGACTCTGGGGTCCGCACCTGAAACGCAACTGGAGGTAGAACAAATCCGGTCATTGCTTTAACAATCCCACATACAGTGGATACAGGGGCGTTTCTAGGGGGGGGGGGGAGGGG
Source organism: Osmerus eperlanus (assembly GCF_963692335.1). Taxonomy (NCBI): domain Eukaryota; kingdom Metazoa; phylum Chordata; class Actinopteri; order Osmeriformes; family Osmeridae; genus Osmerus; species Osmerus eperlanus. Next base: position 11,620,806 of record NC_085037.1, read on the forward strand.
GGCCAGTGCCCCTGTGACAACAAGCTTGGACCCCCTTGTGTCCCCCCTAAATGTTGAGTCTGAATGACGAAAACTACATGACAACATTTATTTTTAATGTAACTGTCCCCTGTAACAGTACAACTGGCCCCAGCTTGGCCCTCCTAGTTGAAACCACCACCAAGTGGATACACACAATGTCAACAAGTATCCCTAAAAATAAAAAAAATGTCACATGAAAGTTGTTGTCTAAGGTTGTAACCTTCGTTCATATAAAACCTTTAAGAAGGTATTTGGTATTGAGTAGACTAAATGAGGTATAAAAAAAACAGTTTTACTTTAACATAAGCATTTTCACAATTTACCCCCATGTGGCTCAACTTATCATCTCCTAGGCTCAATTTACCCCTCATCAGGGCAAGTTGAGCCAAGACACCACTTTTGGGGGGAGAGTCATATTTTTTAAACAAATGATTCAATAGATCCAAAGTGATTATTACCAGGGATGCACAACGTCTTGAATTATATGTACATAGTTAATTGGCCCCCCACATTGCGAAGGTTAAAAGAAAATGATTTTTATTTGTTTTTGTATTGGGTAAAATTGGGTAAACACAACGATGGTTCGTTATGAACCTTTGGGTCATGTGAGCCGAAGGCAGCACAAGGGTTAAATAGAAGCGGTCTTAACATAGTAGCAGTTAAAATCAATAATCAACTTTATCACCAAAACCAAAGCTTGGACAACTTGGTCTGCTAGTATTAGAAGAATGTGCAACAAGTTTGAAGTTTCTATGTTCATTTTTGACAAAGATATTGAGGAAACAGAAATATTGTTATTTTTATTGATTTATTGGCTATGGGTTAATCAGTAATCAACTTTATCACCAAACCAAAGCTTGGACAACTTGGTCAGCTAGTAGTAGAAGAATGTGAAACAGGTTTGAAGTTTCTATGTTCATATTTGAAAAAGATATTGAGGAAACACTGAAATATTGGTGTGTTTTTTTTATTGATTTATTGGCTATAGGTTAATCAACAATCAACTTTATCACCAAAACCAAAGCTTAGACAACTTGGTCTGCTAGTATTAGAAGAATGTGCAACAAGTTTGAAGTTTCTATGTTCATTCTTTACAAAGATATTGAGGAAACAGAAATATTGTTATTTTTATTGATTTATTGGCTATGGGTTAATCAGTAATCAACTTTATCAACTTTATGAGGAAATACTGGTATTTTTATTGATTTATTGGCTATGGGTTAATCAATAATCAACATTATCACCAATCCAAAGGTTGGACAAATTGGTCAGTCAGTAGTAGAAGAATGTGCAACAAGTTTGAAGTTTGTATGGTAGATTTTGACAAAGATATTGAAGAAACATTCTGACTGTCTACTCTTTTACCCCGGTCCCTAAATATGACGCGGAGCCTGAACGGAGGTAAGAATATGAATGTCTGTTGAATCTCGAATATGAAACTGATTTCACCTCGGTAAAGAAAATCATATGATATTGTTAATCGCGTATAAAACACAATATATGGGTCCGAATAATGTTATTTAGGGGTGTGAAAAGCATATCAGGTGTGCAAAATTTGAGGCAAATGACCAGACTGACTTCTGACGAGGAACATAATGACGTTGATTGTAAGAATCATCCATGATTCTTTTCGTGGATTTCAAAGTCATTGCCAAAGTTATAACATTTGAAACAGGTAATAAGAATAAGATTTTACCTGAGAGTGCAACATGCAGACAACAGAAAATATGTCGATTATTCAATTTCATTACTCCTTGCTAATGGCTACCTGCACAATTCTACGCGTCGCAATGTTTCAGTGCTTTGAAAATAACTGCGTTGTTCAGTAACGTGGCATGGGAGGAGATATTATACCCTTGATTTATTGGCTATAGGTTAATCAACTTTATCACCAAACCAAAGCTTGGACAACTTGGTCAGCTAGTAGTAGAAGAATGTGAAACAGGTTTGAAGTTTCTATGTTCATATTTGAAAAAGATATTGAGGAAACACTGAAATATTGGTGTGTTTTTTTTATTGATTTATTGGCTATAGGTTAATCAACAATCAACTTTATCACCAAAACCAAAGCTTAGACAACTTGGTCTGCTAGTATTAGAAGAATGTGCAACAAGTTTGAAGTTTCTATGTTCATTTTTGACAAAGATATTGAGGAAACAGAAATATTGTTATTTTTATTGATTTATTGGCTATGGGTTAATCAGTAATCAACTTTATCACCAAACCAAAGCTTGGACAACTTGGTCAGCTAGTAGTAGAAGAATGTGAAACAGGTTTGAAGTTTCTATGTTCATATTTGAAAAAGATATTGAGGAAACACTGAAATATTGGTGTTTTTATTGATTTATTGGCTATAGGTTAATCAACAATCAACTTTATCACCAAACCAAAGCTTGGACAACTTGGTCAGCTAGTAGTAGAAGAATGTGAAACAGGTTTGAAGTTTCTATGTTCATATTTGAAAAAGATATTGAGGAAACACTGAAATATTGGTGTGTTTTTTTTATTGATTTATTGGCTATAGGTTAATCAACTTTATCACCAAAACCAAAGCTTGGACAACTTGGTCTGCTAGTATTAGAAGAATGTGCAACAAGTTTGAAGTTTCTATGTTCATTTTTGACAAAGATATTGAGGAAACAGAAATATTGTTATTTTTATTGATTTATTGGCTATGGGTTAATCAGTAATCAACTTTATCACCAAACCAAAGCTTGGACAACTTGGTCAGCTAGTAGTAGAAGAATGTGAAACAGGTTTGAAGTTTCTATGTTCATATTTGAAAAAGATATTGAGGAAACACTGAAATATTGGTGTTTTTATTGATTTATTGGCTATAGGTTAATCAACAATCAACTTTATCACCAAACCAAAGCTTGGACAACTTGGTCAGCTAGTAGTAGAAGAATGTGAAACAGGTTTGAAGTTTCTATGTTCATATTTGAAAAAGATATTGAGGAAACACTGAAATATTGGTGTGTTTTTTTTATTGATTTATTGGCTATAGGTTAATCAACAATCAACTTTATCACCAAAACCAAAGCTTGGACAACTTGGTCTGCTAGTATTAGAAGAATGTGCAACAAGTTTGAAGTTTCTATGTTCATTTTTGACAAAGATATTGAGGAAACAGAAATATTGGTATTTTTATTGATTTATTGGCTATGGGTTAATCAGTAATCAACTTTATCACCAAACCAAAGCTTGGACAACTTGGTCTACTAGTATTAGAAGAATGTGCAACAAGTTTGAAGTTTCTATGTTCATTTTTGACAACGATATTGAGGAAACACTGAAATATTGGTGTTTTTATTGATTTATTGTCTATGGGTTATTCAATAATCAACTTTATCACCAAACCAAAGCTTGGACAACTTGGTCAGCTAGTAGTAGAAGAATGTGCAACAAGTTTGAAGTTTCTATGTTCATTTTTGACAAAGATATTGAGAAAATACTGAAATATTGGTGTTTTTATTGATTTATTGGCTATGGGTTAATCAATAATCAACTTTATCACCAAACCAAAGCTTGGACAACTTGTTCAGATAGTAGTAGAAGAATCTGAATCAAGTTTGAAGTTTCTGTGGTTATTGTTGACAAAGATATTGATGAAATATTGGAAACTGTGTTTTTCTTGATTTATGGGCTATAGGTTAACCAAAGCTTGGACAACTTGGTCCAACAATCAACTTTATCACCAAACCAAAGCTTGGACAACTTGGTCTACTAGTATTAGAAGAATGTGCAACAAGTTTGAAGTTTCTATGTTCATTCTTTACAAAGATATTGAGGAAACATAAATATTGTTATTTTTATTGATTTATTGGCTATGGGTTAATCAGTAATCAACTTTATCACCAAACCAAAGCTTGGACAACTTGGTCAGCTAGTAGTAGAAGAATGTGAAACAGGTTTGAAGTTTCTATGTTCATATTTGAAAAAGATATTGAGGAAACACTGAAATATTGGTGTGTTTTTTTTATTGATTTATTGGCTATAGGTTAATCAACAATCAACTTTATCACCAAACCAAAGCTTGGACAACTTGGTCTACTAGTATTAGAAGAATGTGCAACAAGTTTGAAGTTTCTATGTTCATTCTTTACAAAGATATTGAGGAAACAGAAATATTGTTATTTTTATTGATTTATTGGCTATGGGTTAATCAGTAATCAACTTTATCAACTTTATGAGGAAATACTGGTATTTTTATTGATTTATTGGCTATGGGTTAATCAATAATCAACATTATCACCAATCCAAAGGTTGGACAAATTGGTCAGTCAGTAGTAGAAGAATGTGCAACAAGTTTGAAGTTTGTATGGTAGATTTTGACAAAGATATTGAAGAAACATTCTGACTGTCTACTCTTTTACCCCGGTCCCTAAATATGACGCGGAGCCTGAACGGAGGTAAGAATATGAATGTCTGTTGAATCTCGAATATGAAACTGATTTCACCTCGGTAAAGAAAATCATATGATATTGTTAACCGCGTATAAAACACAATATATGGGTCCGAATGATGTTATTTAGGGGTGTGAAAAGCATATCAGGTGTGCAAAATTTGAGGCAAATGACCAGACTGACTTCTGACGAGGAACATAATGACGTTGATTGTAAGAATCATCCATGATTCTTTTCGTGGATTTCAAAGTCATTGCCAAAGTTATAACATTTGAAACAGGTAATAAGAATAAGATTTTACCTGAGAGTGCAACATGCAGACAACAGAAAATATGTCGATTATTCAATTTCATTACTCCTTGCTAATGGCTACCTGCACAATTCTACGCGTCGCAATGTTTCAGTGCTTTGAAAATAACTGCGTTGTTCAGTAACGTGGCATGGGAGGAGATATTATACCCTCTCTCGCTGCCCTCCTAGAATATTTTTAACTTTACTCACTCATCAGCGGTTAGAGTTTGAATAAGTCTGTGATTTAGCTGATTTTGTCTCGAACGTTTAGCTTGAGTAGGGCTTAATTAGAATACTTGCTAGCTACACCTACAGTGCTTTTTTTTATTATTACGTAGCCTATCCTTTGCTTATACTAACTACTCGCAGCAAGGGGGTTTCACTCGTCTCATTTATCGCAGTTTTATTTCCCCCTCCCGTTTTTACTGTATTTAAAATACAGCCTACAAATGCTTTGACCACGAATGCTCTATCATTTATTCTCTTAGAAGCCTTTTGGGCTGAAGAGAGGTAATTAAGCATTCCATGACACCCTTAATCTTGTTTTTTTTTTTTTTAACCAGTTGGAGTCAAGACTTCCCGCAGTTTCTAGCTTTAGTTGTGGAAAAAGCAAGCCAAGCAAGCAAGTTTATAACTCAAGCAAGATTGAGTTATAAATTTAATTAAAAAAAAAAAAAATAATAATAATAATTTAACTCAATCTGGGCCTTTCTCAGGCTTTTACACAGGAGACTACTTTCACTATTCTACCACATCTTACACACCATAACACCCTACTGGCTCAACCTCGCCTGCGCCACCTGTTCTACAGATTTGTGTTTCCGATTATCTTGATACAGAACGTCCTGCACACAGGGGATACAACACAGCAACACGAGAGAGAGAAGAGGAGAGATACAAAGATAAATATGGAGGAAAAGGTTACCTTCAGACCAGCCTGCTGTGTATTGAATTGTGTGTTTGTGTGTGTGTTGTCACGAACCCGGCTCGGGGGGGGGTGAGACAGACAAAAGGGGAACACATGCGCAAGGACTAATACTGTGGTAATTTATTAAAGAATATTAATCTAACTTAACAAAAAGTGAGGTATGTAAGTCAGTAAATCAGTGGTGTACGTGTGTGTGTGTGAGTGTCCCATAAAAGTGAGCAGTGTTGGGAGGTGTATTAACAAAAGTTCAAAAGGTTGCCACAACTAAAACAAAAGTGCGCTGCGGACAAACGGAAGATCTTCTCTCTCTCCCGACGTCCTCGTAAAGGAGAAGAGACCACCGGGCCCAGGTGTAGCCACTTAACGGCTGAGGAGGCCATCACAGTGTGAAGGCATGTGCCCTTGCCCTGACAAGCAAGAAGCTGGGTAGAACCCCATTACCACGTTCTGTTCCTTCAGACATACAAAAGTAAACACACACATAGAGGTTTTCATGCCTTTGATTCTATCCAAGCCTTTGTCCTTACTTCCTAGTCATCAGATTCAACTTCTCCCTCTTTCCTTAAGCTTCAGTAGACATACCCCTCTTTTTTTCATACATAATCACTCAAAGGCACCTGGGTATGTCCCACATGAACCATGTGATGAATGAACAAAGGATTGTAGTGTTGCTTCCTTCAGTGTCTTCTCTTTGCGTTGCTCCATTTTACTTTCCATCGAAAAAAAACAGATAAAATCAAATGAATACATTTCAATGGAAGTCCTTGTTCCAAGTTTTCATTCATTGAGATCACGTGATCTCTTAGCAGGGTCCCACACAAAAGGCCTCTTTTCTAGAAGAGTGACTAGACCTTCCCGGCTGTGTGGGCATTTTCTGATACGTATATGGGGAGTCAGGTGGCTGAGCGGTTAGGGAATCGGGCTAGTAATCCGAAGGTTGCCAGTTCGATTCCCGGTCATGCAAACTGACGTTGTGTCCTTGGGCAAGGCACTTCACCCTACTTGCCTCGGGGGAATGTCCCTGTACTTACTGTAAGTCGCTCTGGATAAGAGCGTCTGCTAAATGACTAAATGTAAATATGGGAATAGGTTCCACCCTTAACTTCAGTTGGTTCCTTCCATTGTTTGACGTCAGTAACGAACTGTAGTGAAGGAGTGTTTTTTTGTGTTGTTCGTGTGTCAGAGAAATTTAGAATGTAACGTTATATTCTGAAAATACTGGTGCTTAGCATTCCTTGTCAGTAGAGAACCCTCTCCCCACATGACCTATAGATGAAACTAGGCTTTGTTGGAAAAATTGAAGATGTAACTTTACTCAGTATAAAATTATACTGTGTTCAGCGTTCCTTGTGTGCAGAGAGGCTTACCCCCAAATGGGGAGTAGGTCCATGATAAATCGGTGATAAATCTTGCGTAGGGCACCAAATGTGCTAGGACCGGCATTGCTATGAGCAGGGTGTGTTTGATTACAGTGATTTTTTCCCCAATAAGGTATGCATTTCACTCAATATACAGTCAATATACAGTACCTGTATGGTTTGATATTTATATAATCTCCTTGAGATATATAGTAACACATTGAAATATGATATAATTCAGGTAAAACATAAGAATAGATTGAAACATTAGATTAAACTTTATTGTCAGTGCACAGTAGAAGGACAGATAAATAAAACAACATCTAACATACTTTATATATTATATAAAAATATAACACATTGAGACACAACATATAATAATTTAAATATATAATATATATAATTATATAATTTAATATTTATATATTTACACATATATAATTTAAATAAAACGTTTAAATATAACATTCTCGAAACAAACAATTGTTTCCTATGGCATTGTAAAAACACTTATTCACAAATATCACAGACACACACACAAATAAATGTGTGTTTCTGTGAGTTTGGGACAGTCCTTCAATGGCACCTAGTGGCCAAAATGAGCACCTGCCCTCTTGAATGCTCCAAGCATGCAACTATTGTACAAACGGGAGGCTGTAAAAAGGACCATTCCATTTCCTGAGGCCAGCTATTTCCCTTTGTCAACCCATTACATTCTCAGGCATGGTATGAGCCCTGCCCGTCTAGGACAGAGTTCAGAATACAGCTGCAGAGATACCAGACGTGCTTCTGATAAGTCCTTTCAACTCCCTGTGCAGATTGATAAACATAACACAGACTTTCCAACCTTCTGTGAAAAGGTAGGTTGAGAACTTTCTGTGTGTGTGTGTCTGTGTGTTGTGTGTGTCTCTGTGTGTGTCTCTGTGTGTGTGTGTCTGTGTGTCTCTGTGTGTGTGTGTCTGTGTCTCTGTGTGTGTGTCTCTGTGTGTGTGTGTCTGTGTCTCTTTGTGTGTGTCTGTGTCTCTGTGTGTGTGTGTCCGTGTCTCTGTGTGTCTGTGTGTGTGTGTCCGTGTCTCTGTGTGTGTGTGTCCGTGTCTCTGTGTGTCTGTGTGTGTGTGTCCGTGTCTCTGTGTGTGTGTGTCCGTGTCTCTGTGTGTGTGTTCTTCCCCCCTCCACTTCAATTCCTCCCTCATAACCTTCCATTCTTACATGGTCTGCCTATGCCCAGCTCCCATGCCCTCCCCACCTCTCACACACCCACCTCTGACCTTGGTTTATTGTAATCTTTCTCATTACCGTGCGACCACAGACACTCACAGCCACAGAGGAGGTGAGAGAAGACGCAAGAAGCAACCTTGAAACCCCGGACATAACGATGTCTCACTCAGGAATAAAGAGAGACCGCCCCCCTATCTCTCTCGTTCCCTCTCTTTCTCTGTCTCACTCTCTCTCTTTCTCTATCTCTCTCTCCTCTAAGAGCCACAGTGGGCCTGGTACATAATTAAAACTGTTATTAACTCCAGTAGGGCCATGATAAGGACAAACCTACTGCAGGCTACAGTTTTCTAAACATAACTATATGAATAAGGGTGGGAACTGTGATGAACTCCCAGAATAGATACACTGGTGCATTAGACATGGTTCCATAATTGCGTGGTGGTTAGAGGGTTTAACGAGTGTGATTTCAGTGCTTAGAGTGCTGTGAAGACACACATGACATTGACACATATAGTCGCTGTATTTTCAAGTCAGGTCTGGTGTGAACTACAATAGTGTCAGTAGGAAAAACAGAAAAACAGCTATTGGATAATATGTGAAGAGACACGTGCAGTGTTCAGTGACTGATTCTAAACCTCTGCAGCAGACACATCAGGCTGAATCACATGTACCTGTCTGAACACAGGTGTTATGTGAGTCATGGTCTTCAGCCCTCTATCTCCCTAAAGGCACTCATGTGTGTGTTTTCCCTAAAGGCCAAACTAGACAAATCTGACAGGACAGTCATGACTGACCTTGAGACCCAAGCGGAGGAGCGGCCAAACCTGACAACCAATCAGGTTGCATAGAAATGATTTTATTTATTTGACATTCAGTGTTCTTTACGTTAACCCCGAAGGCGTTTGATGGAGGGCTCTTTTTGATGTCAACACAAATATGTAAGACAAACAGGTGTCTTGTCTAGATATTTGGTACGTTTTCATACAATTCTTGCTCTGTTGTAAAGACAGTGCATTGTTGTAAATTTTATTCACAAACCTTCTCTCTGGGATTTGCAGTTTATAACCAAATCACTAACAAAAAGTGTACAAAATGATTAGCTAGTATTGAATATTCAGATATTTAAATGTGGAATGCATAAGCCAAATGTCACAAATGTCATGCTTTGGCACTGTGACAGTCTGAGAGACAACTGAACGAGAATATTGTTCTTGGGAAGTGAACAGGAAAATGCCATCTCTCCATAATTGTATATTTCTATGAATAATATTCAGTTGTATGCAGAGCAAAGAGATGATGAATAAAAATGTTGTGAATTTGTCATGAGTGTGAGAAAGAAAAGTTGACAGTGGAATGCCTTTCTCTCCTGCATTGGTGTTTAGGGTTGCCTGTCATTAGGGAGCCTCAACTGTATAAACCACAAGCAACATCGTTATCTCTCTCTCTCTCTCTCTCTCTATGTCTCTCTCTCTCTTTCTCTCTCTGTTTCTCTCTCTCTATGTCTCTCTCTGTCTCTCTCTCTATGTTTCTCTCTCTCTCTCCCCAAGGTATTCACAATCACCTCCAAGTCATTAGGATCATGATGTTGAGACCCCAGCCCCGCACCTGATACATGTAATCACACACCTCTCCATTAAACAGAACATGTTGTTCTGTACCACACACACAGACACACACACCACGATCAAAAGACAGACCTGAAAAGCATCTCACACTCTGGAAACACCCCCCTTCTTTCTGTGTTATCTCGGTAAGGAAGTAGCACCTTTGAAGTGGTTTGAGCGAAGTCTATCAGTTGCCTATCATTAAAACAGAAGCTGTGACAGGTTTAGAAAACATTTCTTTGAAACATTCCAGGCCTCGGGGAAGAGGAGTGGAATGAGACCGGAGAGAGGTTTGACAGTCATTAGTGTGCCCTTCCAGGAAAAAGGCGTACAGAGAGAGTCCCGATCTTTGACATTTGCTGACAGGAATGTTGAAATCGCAGAGTAGCTGTAGCTGCTTCTTACAGGTTCCAAGTGTGAGACTTCAGATGCAAATGGTGAAGTTGTGTAAAAACTCCATCCAGCACATGAACACAATACAATCAATAACATACACCATTTTAGAGACTAAAATTGCGATAAGTTTAATGTGTGTTACGTGCACTTGAAATGCTCCATTGTACTGCACAAGTTGTTGAAGCAAGGTCACGACTGGTCTATAAAGCATCTTTATTGCATAGTAAATATGGTTGATTATCCTGTAGTAAAACTCATTTGTAATGTATTCATTTAGCATACACTTTTATCCAAAGCAATGAATGGTACTGGGGGGAATTTGAACCTGCACATTAGTGCTCCAACCACTGTATTATGTCCTCCTCTTTCTGACCTTGTTGTGACCTTTCTGCAATGTTGAAGCTATGCATATGCAATGGTTCAGTGTACATCAATTACATCAGATTGGGGCAGAAACAGTTTCATGAGAAGGAAGACCCAAAAATGTTAAGTGTCTTACAAAGAAATTACATATGATTATTTTACACACACACACCAACAATATCTCTCATCTAGTTCTCATTTAGTTCCTCCAGCTATCCAGTGTTGCATGAGAAAGAATTGTTATTGACATTCTCTTTCCAAGAACAACTAATAAATGACCATGCTGGTAAACATGAACATTATGTGTCACTATTTGGTTGAGATACATTGAACAACTAAACTATTGGCTGACCCATGAGATGTGTGAATAGAACTTCTATCCTCATAATTTGGTGTAGAGACCCCCAGCTCATGACACATAAACATTCATCAACAATGATCCGATGGTCCAAACCCTGGTTTGGGAAGACTCAAGTCCCAACACCCACAGAATTGTGGGGCACTAACGAGCCAAAATGGAGACGTTGTTTCCTGTTGTTGTTTCCCTCCCCACTGCCTGTCTGACTTGACCACTTAATCGGAACACTTACTTTGTGTTCCGAGGTCGAGGACGGGAAGAGGAGGCAACGTGAGTGAAGGCTTGCAGGGGGGGAAAGGACAGGGAGAGAGAGGAAAGGAGGATGGAGAAAGGTGTGTGGTGGGGGAGGAGGGGGGGAGGAGATGCTAAAGACCTAAGCAGGTGTGACAGCTTCCACAGAACCGAAAGGTTCCTGTAGCCTCGTAGCACTGCTAAACTGAGCGTGACCCTGCCTCTGAACCCAGACAGGGCTCTCTTCCGCCAGGGGAGAGGAAAACCGTGTACTGAGGGCAAGGCAACGGATGACACGGAACCCTTTCTGTCTCGCCTTTTCTCTCTGTCTCTTTCTCTCTCTCAAAAGCACACACATACACACACACACTCTCAATACCAAATGCCCTTGTTGACTCCTTTGTAAGATTATTCAGGGATGGTCAGGTCAACAGAGTATGCATAGAGAGGAGAGAGAGAGAAAGAGAGAGAGAGCTATCTGATAGGGACCCAACCACCTGCCAAGAAAAGTAATTCCACCTTTTATGAGCCAATTGATATTCAGCTCAGAGGCCATCCATTTTGTCAATGACAAGAGCACTCAGGACAACCTTGCAACCCCCAGCGCTAATAACATTGTAATGGTCTGAGATAGATCAACTTGAGAGCTGATAGCTAAGGAGGATGCGGTCTCCCATAAGCATTTATGGCACACGGAATTTGCCTTCATTTGTTTTGAATAGATTTGCGCTCGGGCACACATCAGGTCGATTTTAATAGTTTTCGCTGTGAAAGGTGACAGACAAATTGCTCAAAGCCTATTGTTTGTTCAAAAAGCAACGTCACTTGTTCAAAACGAAAAGAGGATTAATAAATAATTTTACAGACGGGCACATCCTCACTTTTCAGACAGTACACACATTTTAGTCGCCGGGCTCATACCTGAGTCCGTACACTGGTTTACACAAGGTGTTTTTTTTCATACCGTACAAATAACAAAGAGATAAAACAAAGAGAAAAAGTCATGTTTTAAATATTACATAGCCAGGTGATAATAAAACACATAGTTGCTCTAAATGACATTATTTTCAGATGACTAATCTGTAGAGACACTTTCACTCCTCAAGCGGAAGGTAGTTTGTGCAGCCAGGGCCCTTTAATGTGTAGTTAGTGTTTAAACCACCAGGGGGCAGTATAAATCCTGAAATGAACCTCTGAACTACATCTTCTCCCACTGGCCACTCGCCTCAGGGCAGAAGTTGCCGTCTAGTGCACTATTTAACCACATGGTCCACGGTCAATCAGCTACTTGATCAAATCCTTACCCTATATGCTTAACTGTTAAAACCGGTTTATGTATCCCGTTCTCCCAGCTAGCATGATACACTCAATACAATCCATCCACAGTAAGTCCATTTTAATTAAGTCAGTTCTTGGAGCTAGTCCTTTCAATAGTGCCGAATCGTGATTTAAAAAAAAATCATATATATGTTCAACAGTAACTCCCTACACATGGTTGATATGCCCTTAAGATAATAGACCGCCTGTCTCTTGGCCAACTTTTATGGACTACAAAACGGCCCCACATTCCCCAGATAATCACAGACACGAACAAGAACACGATTCTCATCCCAATCCGTAAAAATCAATGTCGTGGGTGGGTCTAGTAGAAAATACTTCTGGTATGTAGGGTCAAAGCAACACAACATTAAAATCACAGGCAAAAGTGGGCGGCGTCAGTTCAGCTAGCTTTATCCTTCTGTGCTCACTAGAAACTGCGTCTCCATTTTCCGCGAGGCGCGGCGACGGTCGAACTTGATAACGGAAACGGCAGAAGCTTCGCCAAACGTTTAGCAGCCACATGCAAAGCGAACTCTGCAAAGTGGATACCACCCAGTAGACAAAGACTTGGACTATTTTTGCTATTGTTTTTTTACTATAGCTTTTGCATCGCCCCATCTGCAGAAACTGAATTTAAACACAATATGGAGAACGAAAGCAAGTATCTCCCCGAGCTCCTCGCGGAGAAGGACAGCCTGGACACATCGTTTACGCACGCTATGAAACTTTTATCTGCAGGTAAAATGTCTGTTTGGAGTTCTTCGACGAGGTGATTTCCCTTTGGTGGATAGAGTGTTTCTTTGTCGGTGGGTGAACAAGGCACGCCATGGTTGGATTGTGTGCGCTTGGAATGGACCTGGCGTGCACACACTGGCCCGCTAACCGCAAACAATAAACGCTTTCATAAGCGCTAACCGCAGTTGTACAGGGTGTTTGCACGTGGTGGGTAAGGCTACAGTTGATTAAAACTTCCCAGGATAACTATTTTAAAGGATATTTGTGGATGTATCGTTTGAATGGGAAAGTATTACAGTCTCTTTAGTCTGTAGACAAGTTATTTTCTAGAAGGTGCGTAGCCTAGCAGGCGACTGCGACTAGCTCACGGGCTGCAACCGCTACTCTCTATGACCGAAGTCCCATTACCATTAGATAACGACTTATTTTTGTCCGTTCTGACCAACAGTAACCATTGTTGTATATGTGAAGAACGCGTTTCTACCACATAAACATACAATTTAGCTTACCACCGAATTCAATTTCTTCAATTTCTTCAAAGCAACTCATAATACATTTAATCAGCGATGTCGATGTACTTGTCTTTGTTTGGATATGGCGGGTAGAGGGTTGTAAGAATTCGTCATTGACATTGTGTGATTGTCATTGACGTTCTGTGCAAGAACTAGCTCTAACGTTACAGCGTAGCACTAGGTCAACTCGACACGACAGTGTAAGGGCCTGACCAGCATTGTGTCTTTTAACCAATTGTGGGCAGGTCACTTCTTTCACGTCAGTACATTTAGTCATTTAGCAGACGCTCTTATCCAGAGCGACTTACAGTAAGTACAGGGACAGTAAACACCGCAACAGTGGTTCGCCTTGGAGGCATACAGCTGCCGTTGCTTTCCAGACAGACAGATGGTCCATCTAGGTTTGCCGTTCAGACAACTCCAGATGTGTACTCCATTCATATGGATGTTGGAGGACTTTCCGATGCATTGTGACACATTATCTGAGCAGGAAATTGGGTTTTGGTAGACGTTTTTAGTCGTCACACTAATTGGATGGTTGCAGCCCTATAAAAAAAGTAGCCTACCCTTTTGATGGACAGTCATCACTTCAAGCTCTAGATGGATGGAAAAGTACACTAGGTACTTGTGACCAGCTGCAATGTGCAAATTAGTTACCCAAATGTGATTGTTCCATGCTGAAGGGGATTTGCCGCTACATTTTGATCACAGGTACCTGGTTCACGGAAACAAATGACCAGTATTTGCATGCAGGCAAAGCTGATGGAACAGTAGCCTACTTGTGAACGAGTGTGTGTCACGTGTTCATACAGGACTAGAGGGGTGGCAGCAGTCAAGTCTTACAGCAGCTTGCTAACCTTGACTCCCAGCAGATGCCCTGCACTGGTTGACAGGTTTGCATATTGCAGCCTTAGAAGTTGTCAAGGCAGGCACTGTAGAGGATTACGATGTGGGGGAGTGAACTGGTTTGGTATGATGAGATCTTGCTCGCCATGGGCTTGTCATGTGTCACCTTGTATCCCTCTGTGGTAAAATACGGTAGTTGTTCTCGAGATGAGTTGAAAAGGGTTACCTACGACCAGAGCTTGAAACGTGTGGCTGAAAACAACAAGACCTGTTCTCCCTTTTTTCTAGAAATCGAGAGAATCCAGAAAGGAGAGACCAAGAAAGAGGGGGAAACATACCTGGACCTTTTCACAGTCAAGAACATCAAGCTGAAAGAGCGAGTGCTGATCCCAGTCAAACAGTACCCAAAGGTGAGTCCTCTCCTTCAACCCTGTCCCTTCCTCCTCATCCATACACCTTTCTACCGTTCCACAGCTTTCAGAACGAACTGCACAGAGTGGTCGGGCTAGTTTGCAGTTTATTGTCGGTACATCAGTACAGTAAATGAGAGGAATATATAAAGACCTCATGTTGAGGTTTCAACAATATTCGGTAATAATATTCAACTATATATACGTTGATGGGGCCTACGATTATATATTTGAGGTGTGTGTGTGTGGTCCCTCTGAGGCACATGGAAACATGTTTGTTCCTGTGTTATGACGTATATATCGTATCTGCTCATTCAAACCCGTGGGAATCCATCTTGAATGTAATGTCAATATTATAAAAGTAGATCATCATCCGCACTCCTTTACATATCTCAGACATGGAGTATTGTGTTCTAATACCAGGGCTTTGGGCTTTGCAGGATTAAGTCGTGTCCTATTGACCAGATTACATGTGTTAAGAGGTTCAGGAAATGCAGCCCGTGACTTGAGCAGGATATCATGTTGCAGAATATTGGCTTCTTATTTGGGATGCAGAACCGGGTTACTTGATGTCGTCTAAACATAACAGGATGATGTTTGAGTCAGAAGCATACAAATGTGTTGTTGAAGTGTAGGTGTAATTCAGGATACACCGGAATTTGACTATTTATTGTGTACGTTTTAATTAAGGTGACGCCTCCCGAAATCTATTGAACCGTGGAAAGTAGCGATATGCACTGTTTTGTCTAAATAATAATAATAATAATAATAAAATCGAAGAAAAGAAAAAGAAATATATAAATCAATGTTGCTCTGTGGAATGCCTCCTGTACAACATCTCTCCAGACCCCTAGACAGGGTCTCATAGTGTTGGACGAGGGCAGGCGAGGCGTCCTCATGGTAACTGCCGGCCTGACTTGGCTGCATGTTGACCTGTTTTTCCAGTTCAACTTCGTGGGGAAGATCCTGGGACCGCAGGGCAACACCATCAAGCGTCTGCAGGAGGAGACGGGGGCCAAGATCTCCGTTCTGGGAAAGGGCTCCATGAGGGACAAGGCCAAGGTGAGAGACATCCTGCCTCTGTGGAGGACATGTTGAGAGGTGCGAGTTTATCCCTCACGGTGCCAGGCAAGTCACTCGCATCCAGTTCATCCACATCCATACGGTTCTGGGTGTGTGTCTGTGTGTGTATCTCTCTGTCTGTGTGTGTGCCTGTGTGCATGTGTGTCTGACTCTTGTGCTTCTGTCTCTGCTTCAGGAGGAAGGTCTGAGGAAAGGAGGAGAGCCCAAGTACGCCCACCTGTCCATGGACCTGCACGTGTTCATCGAGGTGTTCGCTCCTGTGCCCGAGGCCTACGTCCGCATGGCCCACGCCATGGAGGAAGTCAAGAAGTTCCTGTTTCCTGTGAGTAGAGCCGTCGAGAGGAAAGGCAAGGCCAAACTAGAGCAGGAGCAGGATGAGGTTTCTCTGGGTCTTCCAGAACGGGTGTCTTCAACCTGTATGCATTAGATGCATGCAAATGAAGAACTAGGCACTCTCTTTTGAAAACGGTTTAAAATAGCTTTTTATGCCGGGGCACAGTCGTGTGAAACTAACTTAAATGGTTTGTCGGACATGTGTAGAACAGGGTGGGTGTTTACCTGGGGCCCCTCCTGTGAAGGGACAGTCATGGTGATTAGGCTTCAGCAGCTTAACAGGAGGAAGTGGGTCACTTTCACGGTGTCAGCAGGGTATCTCTGTCTGTCTGCCCGTCACTAAGCCCCTCTGGTGTTAGAGGGACCATCAGGACAAACCTTTCCTTCTGGTCGTCACTCGTCCACGGCCGATTTCACCCCCCCCTCCTCCTCCTACCGTAATCTCCTAATTGGAATTTACGATCTTATCTATCTGACGAAAGTTAATATGTAGTTCATCCAGGGGCTTTGTAAGAATTCCTCGGACCTAGTGTGGTGATGGCTAGTTGAATATCATTGTTGGGGTCATTCGATGTAATGACTCTGGTAGTTAACCCTTTTGGTTATAAAATGTTTTGTCTCTTATCACTGTAGTGTACTTTCCAAAGTTCAGACCAGTGCCGTTTGAAATGAAATGATGGGTGGATTATTTTTCTGTTCCCTGGTAACCTTTGTGTTCTGTCAATGCACCTGCTGTGTTACCGGGCAGGTTGAAGTTTGCAATAGCCTGTTTCAGTATGGCATTTCATCATAGTTTTCCAGAGACCGCTGAATAAATCAAGCTGTCGATATAAGACGATCTGTAGAAATGTCCCAGGTTGGTTTGCATTATTCCTCAGACTGGAAACGCTTAATGTGCAACCAGTGCATAAACTGCCCGGCTTGTTAGACAGTCAAAGCCCCCAGAGCTTGTGGCCATAGATGAATTCCTAATCAGACCAACACCTACCCCCCCACCCCCTCCCCTCGTGTATTGCCACCTGACAAATTGCGAAAAGGACCCACGCGCATGTGGATCTGGAATCTGGGTTTTTCTTTTTTCTGTCTTTTTTTTTCTACTCGTAATCATTACAGCAGTCCAAAGCCCTGCTCACAGAGAGATTTATGAAAAGAATTGATTGGGTCACAGTGCCTAACTAAAATGCTTCCCCTGAGAAGCTGGTGTTAGTGAGCCAGGAGAATGCTGCCCTGTGTATCTTTTTCCTTTTGTAGTTCCTCGTCCCCTCGCTCTAATAAGAAGGAAGGCTACAATGGACAATTAAGTCGGCTACTGAATGTGCAGGTTTCAGCCAGCATTCACACAGCATCTATGTGTGTGACGTGGGCTTTCAACTGGCAGGGTCTGCTAGACATTTGGGGAATGTGGTTTATTGACCTGCTCGGTAATTGCTTCTCTCTTTTTCTCTTGTTACTTTCCCTTCTCGCCTCTCACTCTTTCTCCCCTCCCCTCCTGTCTCTCCTCCTATTTTCTCTCTTCCTTCCTCCGGCCATTTGTGTGTGTCTCACTGTGTGTGCGCAGGACATGATGGATGATATCTGTCAGGAGCAGTTCATGGAGATGGGCTACCTGAACGGGGGCCAGGAACATGTCGGCCGGGGCCGAGGGGGGCCTCCGACCAGGGCTCGCGGAGGACACCCACCCACAGGAGCGCCCAGGTAAACACACACACCTCCACAGTAATACACACACACACACGTACTCACCTACACAGTCTGCATACAAGTATGTCATACAGACGTCTTCACATTAGTTCAAATTTCAAGTTTGTTTGCCACATGAAACGAGTAACTGGTACATTACAATTATTTGGCCCTGCTCCTCTTAACTATCCCTATCGGTCTGTCCGATAGGGATAGTATAGTTGATCCAATAATGGATCATCTATACTTTTGATGAAAAATACAGTATTAGTAGAGAGCTACTACACTTATCGAAGATCCACATAATGAAGAATTTGAAAAAATTCGTGACTTATTTCCCCTGACAATTGAGAACAGCCCTCGGGTAAGAATGACAGCTCAGGGTGGGAATGCTAACACGTGTTCTGCCGCTCCTGCAGGGGAAGGGGGATGCCCCCGCGCGGAGGCGTGGCCCGCGGCGGCCCCACCAGGGGCGGACAGGCTCGGGGTGCCCCGGCGGGCCGAGGAGGACCTCCAGCGGCCCCCGCCAGAGGGGCAGCCACCCCTCGAGCCAGGCCCCCTGCGGCCGGACCCCCTCAGAGAATGCCCCCTCCTCCCCCCCATCAGCATCAACACCAGCACCCCCCGGCCGCGGACACCTACGAGGACTACGTAAGCATGAAAGTCAGGTGGCCGAGCGGTTAGGGAATCGGGCTACCAATCAGAAGGTTGCCGGTTCGATTCCTGGCCGTGAAAAATTACATTGTGTCCTTGGGCAAGGCACTTCACCCTACTTGCCTCGGGGGGAATGTCCCTGTACATTCGCTCTGGATAAGAGCGACTGCTAAATGACATGGGGTGAAAATGTTGTATCGCAATACAACATTTTTACAATATGTACCGTAGAGTTATGGCAATAATTTTACAATATGACGTCCGTTTGATCCTATTGGTTGAGCTACCAGCATGCGACCTACTCTGCACCTGAGTCATGCGTGCATTCATTGCATTCACAGAAATCGCTTGAACTGAGTGAACTAAATTGTATGCACAACAAAGAAAATGATTGCAAATGTTTAATGTTTTGGAAAAAAATCTGTTAATTGAATTTGTTTCATTAAAAATGTTGTTCAAAATATCATGATGCGTATTGTATCGTACACCCAGTATTGTTATGCGTATCGAATCGTGAGCTGAGTATCGTTACACCCCTATAAATGACTAAATGTAAATGCAAAGCATCCTGGCCTGGAGGCCCTCAGATGACACAACACGACGACACCACAGTAGCTTTGATTATCTCGTTTATGCACAAACCGGGCTTTCGTTTCCGAGGCAAAGCGATTTGATCCTTTCGAGGATCAGGATTCAAATGTAGAAATGTTTAACGGGATGAATGCCTCACTGGTTTACCGTCGTCCCCTTTCCCATTCTTTCTCTTCTCTCCAGTCCTATGATGAAACCTACACAGAACCAGAGTATGAATCCTACGACAGCTACTACAGCCAGCCACAGGCGTGAGTGATGCCCACTGACAGCCCTACTTATCCGGGGTTCACCAGTTCCTCAGCCATAATGACTTGTCGGGATTTTCCCGCCCTTGAACTTTAATGTTCTTGGTTTGGTATTTGAAGACACATACTTTTCCTCTGTTTTGCTTTGACATGAATGAATCCCTGAACATCTATCCATTGATGTACCTCTCCTCATGTTCCCTCCCCTTCGACCCCCAGAGAGCCAGAATATTATGACTACGGACACGGGGAATCACAGGAGACCTATGATTCCTACGGTAAGATACCGGCCACTCGTAACCTCCATCAGACTGCGTGAATGGACTATGTGTTTTTATAAATGTGTGTCTTGACCCTTTTTTGTAGCTCAAGATGACTGGAACGGGACTGCGAGGCCAGCAGGAGGGAAAGTGCCCCCAGCCAGACCTGTGAAGACCACGTACCGGGAACACCCTTATAGACAATACTGAACTGACTTCACCTAGCGGTTAACGCGTCGCCCTGACAACAGCCTGTCTACCACGGCAGATCTCGCTTTAAAGCAACCCGACAAAAAGTAATTGTTAGTTTTTGTTTTTTGTTTTTGCTATTTTCTACGCTGGACTATTCCGTGAGGAGAGAAAGAAAAAAAAAGTACAATAGCTTCAAGAACTGACCGGAGCATGTTTGAGAAGTGACGTCAAATCCTAAAATGATTTTTAGATGGTGTAGAGAAGAGAACATCTCTCTCTTTTCTTCCTTTCCCTCTTTTTCTTTTCTTATTTCCGTTCTGGTTTATTTAGCTTTTATTCTTTCTGCCCCCATCTCTTCCTTAAGCTTTTTTGCATTGTTGAACGCAAACCTTTTTTAATGTTTGAAACGAGTCATTTCTAGTGAAGTTGGCGGCCCATTGTTCACTTTTTAGTGTCTTAAGTAAAACATTTAATTGTTTTTTTTAAAAGTCTGTTGAGGGACAGTTGCAGATTCCCATTTAGGCTACATTTCAAAATTCTGCTTAATATAGCGTAATAAAAGAACCATAAAAGTCATGTAATATAGACTCCAAAAATATTAAATTAAATGAAGGAAAACAATGTTAATGGGATTCATGACAATATATTCTTGATTTAAATTCCCATTTGTTTTAAATAGTCTTAAAAGTTGGTCAATGTAGATTTAGGCAACAATATTTGTCATTTGTACTTTTAGAGTTTTGAAATATAGCCCTAATAGACACTGTTGAGATGGACTGTCCTCATATCCTAAACTTGTGTTAAAAGTAGCTTTTAAGACTCAAACTGGAGTCAAACTGTCATTACAACAAGTTGTCATGCTAAAACAGTCAGTTCAGCACTTTACAATGGATGATCTGATTCTCTTTAACCTGCATGCACAAAGTACGCAATGAAGGATTGGGACAAAAATCTCCACATGAGTCTTTCACAATGGAGAAGGGACCCTGCATCTTAATCCAACCTCCTGTACATATTTTCAAAAACGTCCAAATTGTACTTACTCTGCCAGTAGTATCTGTACCCTCTCCATAAAATGCATTATGCTACATGTGTAAGCTTGCCTAAATAGGTAACTAAATCTGTCCAAAAGATGTTTTGCAGCAGTTTGTCAATAAAGCCTAGTTTGTTTTTTTATGAAACATAACTTTGTTTATTTTCTTTTTCTGTCATAGTAAAATTTGAAATGCCCTTTTTTAAACAACCTTCATCAGTTAGTTATAGGTGTTTTGCTTTGTTTCTCCTTCCAAAAAAACTCCCACATTTTAAATCTAAATGAATGCATTACAGCCTGACTACGTTAACCCTTACTAAATGATGTTTGATGGATTTTTTTTAAAAGAGCACAACTTATTCTTTCTCTCTCTTTCTATACTTTTTAAAAAAGGACCCAGAGGTAAGACCTCTAAAATAACCTGGATAGCTTCCTAATGTCTATAGAGTTCTAAAGCATTGAGTGCCTGGGTATGTATAAGACTTTTTCAATCCTCTTACCTGTGGTCATAATTAATGAGAAATGTTATTGTTAGCGTCTGGAAAATTAACTGAATTCAAACCACTATTCTAGCGCAGGTTTTACAGTACGATGTTTTCATGTCGCGGTTGCCGTGGCGCGACGGTGCCCTTTAGTAGTGACAGAGTAATGCAGTGCACTGGAGAGGATGGGTATAACCTAGAGCACTCCAGTGTAAAGGTAACCCTAACCCTAAATGTGTTAATTTGGCAGTGTGTTTATCCATTTGACATAAACTTGATGGTAAATGCGTGCAATTCAGTCAAAAGTTTTAGTTTTTTTAAAAGACAACTCGACCGACAAGAAAAACGTAACTTCCAATACCTATGCAGTAGTGGATTTTATTTAATAAAAATATTTTTTTTCTGTGTACTAACAAAATATATAAGAACAGTGTTAATGCAGCTAAAAATGAGCAAAGCCAAATCTATTTCAATATTTTAAGAACAGTCGAGCTGCTGTTACCTTTCCTTTGCAATATTTGTGTAAACGTTTCAGACTAATATTGGACGTGTCGACCCCCTATGAATTTACCCTCGAGAACTCGCATGACTGCTTTTGTAGAATTTGCATGTGTGTGACCTCACTGACCCGTTGTGGACTCTCAGAAGACTGACTGTGCATTCTCTTACCTCTAGGCAGAGCTAGCGCTCACCAGAGCGACTGGACATGAAAAGACCAGTCATGAGGACACACCCAAGTTGGAGCCTCAGGTAGGAGTTGCTTGTTCACTCTCTCAGAATCAAACTTTGTTTTATTCGCCATGTAAGATCACACAAACAAGGAATTTACTGTGGCAGGAAGGTGGATAGTTGTTTCCCTGGAGTTGAGGAGTTTGTCCCTCCCTGGTCAGAGAACTCTGACCTTGGCAGTGAGACATTTAGTCATTTAGCAGACGCTCTTATCCAGAGCGACTTACAGTAAGTACAGGAACATTCCCCCGAGGCAAGTAGGGTGAAGTGCCTTGCCCAAAGACACAACGTCATTTGGGACGGCCGGGAATCTAACTGGCAACCTTCAGATTACTAGCCCGATTCCCTAACCGCTCAGCCACCTGACCCCCCTCAAGACACTGAGTTACTAGACAAAACAGAGCGACCAGCCGTGGCTGCCGTTTGCGGCGCCATCTTGGATCTAGGGAGCTAGAGCCCATTTTTGGGGCTTTTTCGTAACAGATTTATGCTTCCGCTTGTGACGGTGTGAGTGAATCGTTGTTTCGCTTGTTCCCTCCACCCTGCAGTGACACCCCCGCACTCTGGGACTGGACGGGAAGCTATCAGGCCTCCCCAGTGACGAACCGTCCCAGAAAGGAGCACCGTTCGTTGGGGAGAGAAGGGTATGGATAGAGGGCGTACCGCCAGGAAAACGAGGGAGGCCTGGAAGAGTAGGAGCCCGCTGTAGAAGAGATGTGGATGGAAATAGAAAGGCCGGAATGTTCCAGATTGATCACCCATGGACCTTTCACACAGTGAATACCTGTGTTTGATTTATTTGAATGTTCAAGTTTTACTTTAATGTACCGATCCTTAGTGGATTATTTCAAGAAAGGTCAATACTACCCTGAAACACCTTATATTTAGAAAAACACATGTTCTGATGAATTGTAGCTCTTTTGCTACCTGCGAACTTGAATGTGTACTCGTCCTTGTGTACTGGTAGATGAAATGTTTTCTGCAAGCTAAGCTGTATCTTCCACGTATGACTCATGCATAAAATGTTCTTTGTGTTACGTTCCTAAGTACCCAGTTTTGTTTTGGTGGCGGCTCGTTTGTCTCCATGCATAATTGCCATGCTGCATTACATGCTTTGCATGTGAACAAAATATGCCCTAGAAGAGAATCTGTATCTGCTATGCTTAAATTCACTGCTGCTTTGGCACGTTGAAAATCACCCTGGCTTACAAGTGTGCATGTGTGCACACACACTCACACACACACACACTAACCTTAGCACAACACAGACGATGCAGCCCTGTGGATATCAAATGCTAATGTGAAACTCATTTGCATATATCCCCCTGCCCCCCCCCCCCCAACAAAACATGTGCAAAGCTTTGGTACCAAATGTTGGCTTTCTCCCACAAGCCTGACCGCCAAATATGAGAATCTAGCTATGAGGAACAGGAATGTTTGCACGATAGACATTTTGACAGAGAGGGTGACGGATGTCCATAGCACATTCCTCTTTAAACCATATCTAAACCTTTCCTTTCCAAACAATGGCATCCCCAGCATAGTCTGGTATTACCGTGCAGCACACACAACACTAATCACTCAGACCTTTCATGCAGAGTTTAATCAGCATTAGCCAATACTTGAGCCCGTATTTACTAGCGTAAAGGAGGACGGCCTTGGGACAGGGACGATAATGGAGGGAGAGCTTAGTCCCTCACGGGGTTGCATGCAAATGTGATGACGACATAAAGTCAGCTGAACGATGTGAAATGTATTTGTGTTATTCTGATTCTGAACACAAGTGTTCAGTTCGATCATTTTGTTTCATATAGCCTCTCTTTATTGAATACAATGTATACAAGCCGAATGGATTAAATAAATGAATCATGGAGGCAACATCCATAGCCTGCGTGTTTCGTTTCTCCGGTGTAATGATTCTGGGTCGGTAGTCGGTACCATATCCAGCTGGAGTTACTTAAAGCTGTGAGCCCATGCCTCCCCGTGTAGCGAAGCTGTCTGGTGGGGTTTCACACTGGCTCAGGCGGTCTCGATGACAGAGAGGACGTGGGTGGAGGGTTGAGCCGTGGGAAGGTGGGAATGGATGAGAGACAGAAAATCAGGCCCACCAGCGAGTGGGCTATGAGCAGGGGCGGATGTGTGAACATGCTGAGAGGTGTGTGAGAGATGCCAGAGTCGGATGTGTCAAAAAAGAAGTGTGACAGTTGGCAGCTGGGTTGTCTTGTTCCTGACAACAATAATGGATGTTGTGAAAATGGGGGGGGGGGGGGGGGGGGGGAATAAATAGTTTCAGATTTACCACTCAATTTACTGTAGGCCTAATCATTTTACAGAAACGTTGTATGCTGTTTAACAGGTTACATTTAGGCCTACACGGTAGCCAGTGAAGCAGTCTCGCACATCACTGAGGGCAAAAAACACGATTGCCTCGTAAAATCGGCCATTACCTCCCCCTGACAAAGCTTTGTTTGAAACGAAAGAATTCAAAGCGCATATTATTTATTTTATTTTTTTACTTTGTAAGTATTGTGTCAAGCTAAATTACTTCCTTTAGAGACCAGATGACAGATGCATTTTTTCAGTAACAATATGTCGCTGCTCTAGGCTACCTTGTATTGGAATCTCAAGCAACAGGTTTTGCCACTTAGTAGAAAACAAATTAAAATAATTTTCTTTTAACCTTTGCAATGTGGGGGGTCTGAGACAGCCCAACGGTTAAAAGAAAATGCTTCACTTTGTCTTTGTATGCGGTAAATCTGTCGCAATACGACGGTGGGTCACAATGACTGATGGGTCAGAATGACCCGAAGATAACACAAGGGTTAACCTTCTAGAAGTTAAACAATAGGCTCCTGGAATCTGGAATAGTGAATAATGAAATGGAGTAAACCATATCTATGGAATAAACTACGAATGCACCGATCGTTTGACCGAACATTTATAGGCCTATCGGCCAATATTTAGCTTGTTGACTGCCATCGGCTATCGGCAAATAAGATGGCATTCACCGATGGCAACAGAGACGTGCGCACGTATGTTTGACGTGTTTGAATGATTTTATTTGAATGTGTCCATATCATTCAAACATAAGTTTATTCCTGGAAATTCGAATGTGCCACGTGCTCTTAAAAACGTCTGCATTCAGCAATCTTCAGATCGACCTGAGAAGCAATGTAGATTTGTGTATATTTATTACATTTAACTTTTTTCCATATTACGAAAGTTAGCCACTGCTATTAACAAACGTATCGCTTCTGTTAAGAAAACCGACAATAGAAATACAATTCGACGTTCGACTTTGGGTAAGTTAAATATCTATTTATCTGTAGCCTTTAGGAAAGGGAATATCGTCGAGCATGTTCATGTTTTTTCTGTTGCTGTTATGTGCTAAACATGCAGATAATTCACAACCATGCGTTTGTGTGCCTTCCTAGCTAAAACAGTTGTTAACCTAGTTGCTAGCTGCTAGTTAGTCAACTACGTCGTTAGCTAGCTAGCGCAGTAGCTAGCAGTAGCTCCAAGAGGGCGTTCCACGTAGACGAGGGCGTTCCCATGTGTCCGTTTTTTGGAAAACGGAGTAGTAGAATTCGGCCTTAACTCCACATTTCAGTGCGACAAAGTTTTGGCGCTTTGCACATGCTTTCAGGAACTCATTTCACACGTAGGCCTATATACTGAGAAGGAAATCATGGAATTTTCTTTACAGGATCTTTCAGTATTTGCTATTGGAGTTCCGTGAGAAGAAGCAGGGAATGTTTTTATAACTATAAATATTAGTTATTAAACTGTATATTTAGCCTAATTAAAAGGCTTGTTCTGGATAACTGGTGAAGCCTTTTAATTATAAATAGTTGCTTCCATGAGGAAGCAAGCCTTGCTTCCTCATGGATATGCCGTCTCCACGGTAACTTCTGATACCAATATAGGCCACCTATAAAAAGTAGAAGAGTGGAAGTTTAGTGCTGAAGCAAAAACTGTGTGTGTGTGTCTGCAAGTGTGTTACTAATTAAAGAGTTAGCTCAAGGAGGCGTTTGTGTTTGTGTGTGTTGAGCATGAGAGTGTGTCTGGGTATCCGTGTAGGAGGATTACTGGGAAATGTCATACCTGTCTTGTTTCCCAAATAACATTTATCAAATCTCTGGATCACATTTAAAGAGCAGCATAGCCATCTTTTAGTGTAGTTTACGATATGAAGCCTCCGACAGCCAGACCTTTTAGTAATACCGTTGATATTGAGCTACCGGCTTGTACTTGTGTTCCTCAACTGCACGTCGGGGCTTCAGGGGTGAAAAAATAAATAAATGCCACAACGCAAATGACATAGCGTTTAGCTCCCAACCAGGTGGTAGTGCTTCAGCTGAGTGGCCTGTCCGGGTCGATCGGGGAAGGCTGTGAAGTATACACCACCCCACCAACCAATTGAAAATATATTATTTTTAGAGAAGGAATATTGAAAGAACCACTTGTTAAAACGTGTCCCAGGAGGTGATAACGGTCTTCAGTCAGAGTTTACGATGATGCGTCGTACTTGTGTCATCCGAGGATTACGCAGCATCCAGAGAAAATGGCTGCCGAGCTGTAAGATGACATTGTTGTTTCTTGATGGCTTACATTAGGACTTCAGTTAAACACACCCACGCATGCACGTCGCACATGTACACACACACTATCTTCAACTACATTGCATTATTTTCATTCGACTTTTTTTTTCTTCAATATTCAGGATTAGTCATTACCAGGCCCAAACGGAATACGCGGGCGCAGAATTCCGACGAAAACTTGTAGATTTTCAAGTAGAACGCGTTGGTCTGAGGCAAAATGTAGCTAAATAAAATTTTCAACTCATATTACGTCTCTATTATTAAAACGTTAGCCAAAAATGATAAGAATTGAAAAGGAAACACTTATCGACCAAAATTACAGCAAGAGACAGGGCCAGGGAGTTTCCAGGCGATCTTTATGAGGATGGATCAATCCTTTTTTTGCAAAGTCAAACTGTTGTGGAACTTCTTTGGTCACTCCGACATAAGAACAGCAAGGCTAGCGGAATTCCGCAGATTTTCAGTCTGAATAATCGCAGAAAATGTGAAAAAAAAAATCTGCGTATTACGTTTGGGCCTGGTCATTACTCATCTTGCTGAGAGCTGTTTTTAAAGTGAACCAAATACTTTCCCACTTAAGTTGCCCTTTAAGTGGAACGTCACATCAACGTGAGAGGACTCTCAAGTACCTGCGTATTCACGCCTTTATGTGAGCCAGGATTAGTACTATAGACTATTACTCATCTGTGTCAGAAATGTTTTATTCGAGTCATCCTGTGGTTTATTTGAACTGGTAGATGGTTCTCTTCAATTGGTTACACCTGTCTGCGAAGTGAAAGTCGCGGAGGCCTTGCCATGGAAACATGAAAGTACAGTAATTACCCAGGGGCGTAGAAAATCAGGCCAGAGTGTTCTTAAATACATGGTGCACTGAAACATGGTGTATAAAATTTGCATGCTGCCCTCAAATCGCTCTTGTAAAATGGTTTGAGTGAAAAACACTTCTCTCCAGACCTTTTCCTTCTCTGATTTTCTTAGTCTCTCTGTCTCTCTCTCTACGTCTCTCTTACTCTCTCTCTCTCTACGTCTCTTCCTCCAGCTCTCCAGTTCTGTCTCTCTCCCCCATCTCTCGTTCATTTTCTTGTTAGCTGGCCAGTCCCTCTTCTCTCATTAGCATGTCCCCCTCTTGACTAGAGGCACCTGTGCTAGCGTCCCTATGGTACCATCACTGCCCCTCTATAAATCAATTTCCATGTTAGAGAGCTGCTGGAGAGATGGGGAGAGAGAGATAGGAGCAGGGTGTCACTCCACCTGCCCTCAAGGCTAGGCTTGAGCTCGCCTTCTTTCTCTGTCTTTCGCTCCCCATGTCTCTCTCCCCCACTGTCTTTTTTTCTCTCCCATTCCCTCCCTTTCTACACGTATCTTTCTCCCCCCCCTCTTGCACACCTCTCCTACATCGTCTTGTCCTCTGTGTCTCTGCCTTCATCTTCCTCCCTTTCCCCCCAATATTCCCTCTCTTTCTGTACGGAGGACCCAGATGGCTGAGCGGTTAGGGAAACATGCTATTAATCGGAAGGTTGCCGGTTCGATTGCCGGCCATGCCCAATGACGTTGTGTCCTTGGGCAAGGCACTTCACCCTACTTGCCTCGGGGGGGAATGTCCCTGTACTTACTGTAAGTCGCTCTGGATAAGAGCGTCTGCTAAATGACTAAATGTAAATGCTCTCTCTTTTCTCCCTCTTCCTTATCCTCCTGTCTCAGCTCAGGGCGTGTTCTCGTTTTCAGTCTGCAGCTGAAAGGAGCGCCGACTGTGTGTGTGTGTGTGTGGGTGTGTGTCCTAATCGTGCTCCCTCTAACATCCTAATTACCACCTGTCACTGGGGAGACATGGTCAGCATGCTTTGGAAAGAGCAAACAGGCATATTGGATATTTAAGGGTGTTTCAGGGTGTTAAGGGTGATAAGGACTTGTGTTTTGTCCACTATATTGTATTGCCTAGGGCTCCCTTGAAACCCCCAGCCTATTTAACAGGGCTCCCTTGAAACCCCCAGCCTATTTAACAGCCATTGAGGTAAAGCATTTCTGACGAGCAGTGGCCTGTTGACTTGGTGAAAAAAATGGGGTAAGTGTTGATATAATAAAGACGTAAATTAAGTCATCACTGTCACAAATAGACACATGCCCTTATCTTTGGCTTGGAATTAGGCTTATCTACATCAATCTCACACAAATGCACGCACACACACACACTCTCACCTGCTAAAACCATGAAGGTGTGGTTACGGCATCAATGGGAAGCAGGGTAATTGTGGATCACTACATACTGTTTCGTGTGTTCGTTTGAACAATGTCAACACATCCCACTGATGCACTGAGTTTCAGATAGCTTTAGCTGGACTGTGTACTGTAATGAATTAATAACAATTAATAGCAATTGTGTTTTGATTGATTAGATGAAGTCGTGGACGTTTAATGTAATTTAGAGATGGACAATGAATCCACACAGAACAGATAAAGAGAGGATCATAGCTCTGTCTCTCCCCCTCTCCCTGTCTGATCCATTCTGTCTCTCCCATTCTCTCTGTCTCTCTCTAACTCTCTCTCTCTCCCCCCTGAGCTGTCAGAGAGAATAGAGTCACATCTGCTCTCCTCATCCCTTTCAAGTCAGGGAGACACATTTGGCAAAGCTACCAGCTGCTGGCGAGAATGTGTGTGTGTGTGTGTGTGTAAGGATACCGGTAAGCCAACACCTGTCACCAGGGACATCATTAGAAGTTGCTTGGCAGAGTCAGAGAGCTGGAGAGAGAAGGGGACGGGGGAAGGAGGAAGGAAGGCAGAAGAACTCTCCCGAACGCTGGATCTGATACCTGCTCAGGAGTCGACTTGTTGTGCATATGTGTTTGTCTTCGTCCATGTAGGACCGACACAAGGCTCTCCCTCTCACCCTCAGCGAGAGATGGAGTGCTGGAGGAACATGCTTAACCCTCGTTAAAACTTAATTGCCGGCCTGAGGCATGTTTCTCGAGTGGTACGCGCGCTTGATAGGTCAGCCAGTGTTGTATCCTGATGCATCATGGGAGGAACCTGCGCTCGCTCACTTCTGCCTCAGTGCCCCCCAGTCTGCTCTGGGTTCATCTCATCCACCCTCCAGCTCCAGACGGAGGAAGAGAGAGAGAGAGACGTGCAAGTGCAATGAAGGGAGAGAGAGAGGGAGGGAGAGAGAGAGAGGGAGAGAGAGAGACGTGGAAGTGCGATGAAGTGAGAGAGAGAGGGAAGGGGAGAGAGAGGGAGAGAGAGAGACGTGGAAGTGCGATGAAGTGAGAGAGAGAGGGAGGGAGGGAGGGAGGGAGGGAGGGGGGGGAGAGAGAGAGAGAGAGAGAGGGAGGGTAACACAAACAGAAAGACTGCATTTTGCATCTTCAGCGTGGCGTTCGGTCTCAGCCTCTGGCAGGTTCCAACGCTCCCATTTCATCCTTCAAATGTGGGCTGAGAATGAGTCTCTGTTCCATCCGCCGAGCAGCCACCATTATTACTTAAGCCCACGCACACAGACAATACAAGGGCCATAAATAAGTTGTGCCTGTCTTCTCAAGAGAACAGCAGGGAGAGAGGGTGAGAGAGGATGAAAGAAAGAGGAGGTGGGGGTTTGGGTCATAGAGAGAGAGAAACAGAGAGAAAAAAAGGAAGATGGAAAGACGGAGAGTGTGTGGTGGAGAGAGAGAGAGAGGACAGAGAGAGAGAAAGAAGGGGGAATTTGTGCAGACTGCTGGCAAGGATTCAGAAACATAGCTTCACATTAAAGGCCAAGGCCCCCGACTACTCTTCCTTGCTAATGAGATTCTCTCCCTGGCTCTCGCTCTCTCTCTCTTCCTGGCTCAACTCTTTCTTCACTCGCTCGCCCCGTCTTCCCCTCTTCCTTTGTCTCGTGCCCTCTCCTCCGGCTCAGGCTCCACACCGGGCTCCTCATCCACACAGGTGGAGTGTGTGTGTGTGTCTGTGTGTGTGTGTCTGTGTGTGTGTCTCTGCAGCTGCCAGATCTCACGTCTCGACATCAGGCTCTGCGTGCAGCTCAGCTGCGCCATTTGGGATGCAGAACCCTCGCTCTGCAAGGCTCTCCGTCGACTTCCCCCAAAGGATCACAACAGATCAAAGGAGTTCCTCATAAAAAAACAGTGATTGGCTTAGCCTTAGATCCTTGTGCATAGATGATATTGAGTCCAGTGGATTGCTCGTGCCTGGTTTATGTGTGGCTGATAAATCGCGCTTTTAAAAATAGGAGGCTGTTGCGTTGTGTCAGGGCGCTGACTTGACGACCCCAAAATACCCAAGAGGATTCACATGATCAATATTTGTCTCGTATGTTGCCTATTTCTTTCCTCCTGGGGAGACAGAAACAGGAGATCTCGTTGATTTGGTTTAGACGTGAGCCCACATGGCAGTCAACTCCCATGAACTCACCTTTGACCTTCCCCGGTGACTGTCCGAAGCGATGAGTTTTACTATCCAGATGACAATGAAGACATCAACAGCGACGAGGAAAGTCTTAACTTTCTAAAAGAGCAGAAAAGTGTGAACACAGAGAGATAAACGACAAGCGCTAGGCAGATTGCTAGGTTTGGTTGCTCAGATTTCAGATTGGTTGCTAGGTGCTAACACCTGAAACACACCGTGAGAAGACGAGTAGAGCTGAACAAAACGACATGTTTTAAATGAAAAGAGTTAAAAATGCATATATTAAACAACTTACTAACCTCGACCGTTCGGTCATGCCGGGAAATATCAAACTGAGGTTTTAACGTATCGACCGCTGTCACTCTCGGTTAGTAGAGCTAATTAGTTAGTAAGACACATGCCTGTCATTACTTCAATAAAATAGTAATCTTGTGTATCACATTGTGTTGTGTCTGTTTCCTTTTGAGAAACGTATGTTCAGCCTTGTGAATGTGAGGTTCGAGAATGGACAAGAATACCTTAATAAATAACTTATAAATGTTTAATAAGGCATAGATGGTTCACACTTTAGATTAGGTCACGCAAAAGCCTTAACTAACAGTTAGTAAATGCTTTATAACTTGCATTACTAATCAGAAGTTGCATCATTAGTAAGTCTTTATAAAATAGTTGTTAAGATATCTGCTAAGTATTAGTGTTCATATGTATTCGACTTGGCGTACATTAATTAAAGACATAAGTAAATATGTTGTTAGTTATTTACTCATGCTTTGTAAAGGTAATGTAAATGGTTTGTTCACCATTTGCTAATGCTTTCTATAGCAGCTCATGTACTACTAACACCTTTTAAACTACTGGTTTGCAACTATATTAACAATCTGTCTATAAAGTATGATAATGCAGTTATCAAACACCTTATGAATTGTATTAGGAATAAAATCCATAATATTTAACAGTGTTTATTAATGATCAACATAGTGTTTAATAATAAGATTATTAACTATTTAATAATGTATTGTTAATGTTTCAAAATGTTTTAGAAAGAATTAACTAACTATTAGTTAATACTTTGTAAATGCCAAAAAGCGTTGACTTATTATAAAGTGTTACCGAATATTGTGTTCAGCCAGCAACCGTATCCTGATATTCTAGTTTGGTGACATAGCAAGGTTAGTCAGTGTAATTTCATTTTGGGGCAAAAGTTCAAATGCTAGGAACCACCGTCTTGTTCTCCCTCTCATGAAACGTGGAGGTTCGCACGCCGAGAGGGTGGGAGAGCTACAACAGTAGAGAGAGACTCAGCTGCAGAGGAGACAGAGAGGGAGAGATGCAGTAGAGGGAGAGGGTGATGGTGGGGAGGTTGGAGTGTGTGTTTTAGTTCTGAATCGCTATCAGTACAAAAGCTTTCAGCGCCATTACACACGCTAATGGAAGTGCTTGAGGTGCGGTCATTCTCTCTCTTTCTTTCTCTCTCTCTCTCTCTCTCTCTCTCTCTCTCTCTCTCTCTCTCTCTCTCTCTCTCTCTCTCTCTCTCTCTCTCTCTCTCTCTCTTCCTCTCTCTTCCTCTCCCACTCGATCCCCATCACAGGAGAAACACGCCCACTCTTCAAGTGCAGCTTGTTTGGAATGCGACGATTGAAATACTGGGGTGGGAGATGAGTACGAGAAGGAATCCTAACTGTCTTGAGTCCCAAGATTTACAGCATTATGAGAGATTTTATGAGAGATTTGGGTGTTTGTCATCGTATGCCTGTAGGCCTGTACTTGCATACTGTGGTGCAACCTCAGTCATTAACCTGCTGAAGGAACACCAGGATCCAGGGAAACGTGAGGCCAAGTGATCTTGTTACCTTCTGCTCTTGGCTGAGTAAGAACAGGTTATTTCTGAACGCCTCCTAACTTCATGCTGTTTGACTCCTCGGTTTGTGTGTGTGCGCACATTTATGTCCCGTGTGTGTGTGTGTGTATATGTCTTTGTGTGTGTGTGTGTGTGTGTGTGTGCGTGCATTCATGTGTGTGTGTGTGTGTATGTATGGCTGTGTGTGTGTGTGTACATTTGTGTGTGTGTGTACGTCTATATTTGTACGTTTATATTTGTGTATGCCTGTGTGTGTATGTCTAGGTGTGTGTTTGATTGTGTGTGTCTGATTGTGTATGTATGTCAAGGTGTGTGTGTGTGTGTGTGTAGTTTGCATGCGGGGGCCCATTCCGGGTCAGTAATGGAGTATTGATGTTACAGCTGAGACTAAGAGGAGGGTGATAATTAGCTTCTCTGCTCCCAGCCTCTGCACTGTTCCGACTCGTGTTGCTGATAAGGGCCGTGTTCTCTACAATCACCTGTGAAGCCTTTCCTCTGCCCTCTCTCCGGTAGAAAAGAACACAAAACCCCCTTTCTATTCCTTTCAGACACGATACGGTTATGGCTGAATAGCCGCCATTATTCACCATGAGCCTTGAGAACTGGACAGAGATTAGATTCACTGTATGAGCTGTGATGGCTGACCAAAGAGAGGTGGACTTCCTGTCTCTTCTCTTGATCCACTGTCGGTTACAGGTTAGACCCAGCTGCTAATAATAAGCGTTGGTTGAAAGGTAAAAAGGCCTTCGTAAGTTAGTAAGGCCTGTTAACGTTCATTAATCTTAATAAACGTCTTACAAGGGCCTTATTACTTATTAACGAATGCTCATCTTATCTAATGTTAACCATAACCCTAACCATTACTAATGTTATAAGCACTCGTCTTATGAAGAGGTATTTATGTGAATGAGCATTGTGTAAGGGTCTTATCACATGTTAACTAACGCCTATGTGAATGAGCATTGTGTAAGGGTCTTATCACATGTTAACTAACGCCTATGTGAATGAGCATTGTGTAAGGGTCTTATCACATGTTAACTAACGCCTATGTGAATGAGCATTGTGTAAGGGTCTTATCACATGTTAACTAACGCCTATGTGAATGAGCATTGTGTAAGGGTCTTATCACATGTTAACTAACGCCTATGTGAATGAGCATTGTGTAAGGGTCTTATCACATGTTAACTAACGCCTGTAAGGAGCAGCAGGTTGTGAAGTGTCCTCCAGGCGTCTTGAGATGTCATGGTGTTGTGGAGTAGCTCTTCTCAGAAGGTGCTTAATGAAAGACTCCCTGGAGCGTGCAGAGTCAAGGACACACACACACACACACACACACGTATGCGCAAGCGTACACACACGTGTCCATGCTCACACACACACACACACACACACACTGTGCACCAACCAAGCAGTCCTTTTTTCCTCGATTACCCTCCCAGGAGATCTCATCTACACAGTTGATTCCCGGCAAAGTCAGGATGCAGTGAACCAGGAAAAGAACTCCTCCTTCAGTCCGGGCACCCCCCTCCCCCCCATCTCTTCCTTCTGGCTGACTGGAGAGATGCTGGCTAGCGCCTCGCCACACCTGCTCCTCAGATGAGGGCAGAGAACCTGCACATGGGTGACAGAATGAAATAGGGGGCTGTATGAAAGGTGTTTGAGGCGTGAATGTGGAGTGCTTTTTTTTTTGGGGGGGGGGGGGGCTTTACATTACCTTTACACTTCATTGGCTCATAAATCCTAATACGTTTCACAAATGAACTGGCTGTGCGGTAGCTCTCTTACTTACCGTGTTCATTTGACTGTGCGAGTGAGGACCGAGTCATTTACTCAGACCCTGGGGGCCCTGGAGAACCAACCACCGGGGCCCGTTTACGGAAAACCCAGCGACAGGATTACGAGCTTTGTGTTGCAGTATCAAACACAGCGGGGCCGGGACTCAGGGACAAGAGGAGGAGGAGGAGGAGGAGGAGGAGAAGCAGCAGAAATAGGACAGGCTGATATTGGGCAGGGTCTATGGGAACATACACCTCTCTCGTTCCTTCCTAGGGGCCGTGGTAATGGATAGGTGACTCAAAGCTTTCGGAAGGCTGTATTCAGCTTTTCACCGGCGGCACTTCCCCATTCCACTGGAGAGTGTGGAAATACCACCGAGAGAAAGCAAGAGCAGAGTGAATCTCACAGACACATGATCTTCTGCGAGAAAGTCAGCCTCATGAGGTGTCGCATATTTCCGCTGGGAACCGAAGCTGAAGATAGGGCATCCTGTTTTCCTTCTCTCTCCAAGATAAACAGAGACAGCAGGTGCTTCGTGGCAGGGGCTGTGTCCTGGCCTTGTTTGTGGACACCCAGGATGAATGATGAGGACTTTGGCACGGGGAATGACACGGTCGATTTGGAAATGGAAATGTGACGTGGCGCAACCTCAAAGAGAACGTCAGGGTTTCTAAGAAAGACAGAGTGTGTGTGTGTGTGTGTTGTGCGCACGCGCGTCTACATGTGATATGAAAAGTGCAGCAAATAGAGTGGGGGAAAGGTGTGTCTGTGTGAGAATAAAAGTGAAATAAGTTACACAGAGAGAGGGAAAGAGAGACCTTCTCCCCAGATCAAACAGGAAACAGTGTGTCTGGTGCCGCTGGTGTCTGGAGAGTGTCACAGTCTCTGTGGGGGCTGCCTCAGATCCTGCATGTCAGACTGCTGATTTGACTCAAGATGGGTTCAGACAAGGGGGCGGGGGGGGGTGCAGCTTGGTAGTCACAAAGGAATATTTATACAATATGTGTCGGAGTGTGGTGGAGGAGTGAGGGCGGAGGAAGGTGGGGGTGGTTGATGATAACAAAGTGATGTGTCAGAGTAGACAAAACACACTCTTTACCCTTATATAACAACTCTTATATCTGCCGACATACTGTCATATTTTTAAGCTCTTGCGGTGAACATGTACCACCTAGGTAATGTACTTTTTTTACTTCTGTGTATTACGTCTGGGTACTACAATTTTCCGAGATCCATCTCGACTTCCCTTATCCAACAAACATTCCAAATGTAAACTTGAAACTTGAAAACTCGTCCGCGACCGTCATGTTAAACGCTTCAGTTATGGAGAGACGTTACATCGTGATGTGTATCGCAGTCGTGTTGCCTTTTCAGGCAGGCTCCTTCATTGTCTGTTTTTAAATCCAAACTTAAAACACACTTATATGCACTAACGTTTCCCAATACCTCTTGAGTTGTATTGTTACTTATTGTACTGTTATTGACTGTTTGTATTTTGGTTTTATATGTATTTCATGGTTTTGTTGTGCTTTTGTTTGGCACCTCGGTCAACCTTGCTGTGTTAGTGTGCTTTATAAATAACATTCACTTACTTACCTACTTCAGTACGCTGCCTAGATGACTCATATATCTACAGGCTTTCATCTGACAATTGTAGTTTGTGTGTGTGTGTGTGTGCCGCAGTATCTGCAGGACTGAAGCGAGATCAGGCAGAAATCCGAGCCCGAGGCATCTAGCTACTGTGGATTGAAGTGAGATCTGTTCCAGCTCTCTTATTCCTCACACAGCGACACAGGCCCTCACACAGCGACACAGGGCCTCACACAGCGACACAGGCCCTCACACAGCGACACAGGCCCTCACACAGCGACACAGGGCCTCACACAGCGACACAGGGCCTCACACAGCGACACAGGGCCTCACACAGCGACACAGGCCCTCACACAGCGACACAGGCCCTCACACAGTGACACAGGGCCTCACACAGTGACACAGGGCCTCACACAGCGACACAGGGCCTCACACAGCGACACAGGCCCTCACACAGCGACACAGGCCCTCACACAGCGACACAGGCCCTCACACAGCGACACAAGGCCTCACACAGCAACACAGGGCCTCACACAGCGACACAGGCCCTCACACAGCGACACAGGCCCTCACACAGTGACACAGGGCCTCACACAGCGACACAGGGCCTCACACAGCGACACAGGCCCTCACACAGCGACACAGGGCCTCACACAGCGACACAGGCCCTCACACAGCGACACAGGGCCTCACACAGCGACACAGGCCCTCACACAGCGACACAGGCCCTCACACAGTGACACAGGCCCTCACACAGTGACACAGGCCCTCACACAGCGACACAGGCCCTCACACAGCGACACAGGGCCTCACACAGCGACACAGGCCCTCACACAGTGACACAGGCCCTCACACAGCGACACAGGCCCTCACACAGCGACACAGGCCCTCACACAGTGACACAGGGCCTCACACAGCAAACACAGTTCATGACATTAGCCTGGCCTCGCACTGAAACAAGAAGTTCATTTGACTTTAATTCAGATGTGGCGTGTGGGGGGGTGGGGTGGGTAGGGGCTTCTGTGTGTGTGTGGGGGGGGGGGGGGCTTCTGTGTGTAAGTGTGACTCTTTTGGGACTGTGGTGTTATGTAGGTCACAAACAAAATATTTGTAGCACAGTCCATAACTCAAGACCTTCAGGGTGGACATCCACCCAGTGGGAGCGAATGGATTGTTATCTGTTTGTGTGTGCGTGTGCGTGCGTCATTTCGCATCTTGTGAATGGAAGAAACAACCATAGTTAATTAATAAATCAAATAGCCATGATGGAATACAGAGAGCAGGGTGTGTCATTATTCCATGTCTTTGCTCCCTTCTAGAATCTCCCATCTGAAAACGTCCCCCATCGCACCCGTAATTAAATTGTACCGTCTGACAACCGCTCTCATTACTCACACCCGGCCAATCAAAGCTGTGTGAGGCTGCCGTTGATGGAGATGAATACAGGTGGAATAGATGTGGTCTCATGAACATCTACAGAACGGATACTGGCTAGCCTGGAGCTCAGACTGGTGATTAGGACTGCTCCCATTCTCCTCTGGATCCTCCTTCTGAAACCTTGTTGAATTCCGTGTTGGTGATTGAGTTTGTGGACGTTGAATGATTGCAGTCATAACAACAAAGAGCTACGGCAGGTAAACACAGAGCTACTTGGGTTGTTTAATAACAGTCTGAGGCACCTGATAGAACACAGTGTCAATGTGAGCGATGTGTTAAACATCAACACGGTCTGGATCTGACCTCTGCTTTACTGGTGTGTGCTGCTGTTGCTTTGAGTTGTCTTTGCCGGAGAACTCCTCCCTCTCTCCTCTTCTCCTCCCTCTCTCTTTCCTCTCCCTCTCTCATCTCCCTTTCTTTCTCACCTCCCTCTATCCATCCGTCCCTCCCTCCCCCCTCTTCAATGGCAGCAGCTCCGCACAACAGACCTCAACTGTTTATCCTCACCCACCTCAAAGCATACACTTTAAAGCATCGTGTGTGTGCATCTGCATTTATGTGCAAGTGCATTTGTGTGGGTGGATGGTATACTTTCACCTGAATGAATCAGCAGGGTCCACTCCATCTCAAAGTGTGTGTGTGTGTGTGTGTGTGTGTGTGTGAGTGCAACGCTTCTGCATCTCTAAAGAAAGGCCTTTAAAAGAGGTCTTAAAAGTGGTCCTCCCCCGTGCCTGGAGCCTGAGCAGAGAGAGGGTCTCTACAAGGCTGATGGGGTCTTTCAATATGCTCTGGCTGTCTGACCAGCCAGCTACACCACTTAGACACACACAGTCTCTCTGCTGGAACATCCGCCCTACTCCCTCCCCCCCACACAAACAAAGACACACACACACACACACTCTTTTTGTCACACTCACAAACACACACTCACACACACACATACAATATCATACACACACACACACACAAGAGAGTATCTGCCAGAAGAGATTTTGGTGTATTCCAATAGGGAACAATTTTCCCTCTGAAGGAAAGTTTGGTTGTAACTTGAAGGGGAATCATGGGTCAAGGTTCTTTGGAGGCACATCGTTTCTGCTCGATGCATTTTTAAAGCTGTACGTCAAATCAGACTCTTCCCTCTTGCATAAAGAATCTGCAAATAATCTGAGCCATGCACATCTTCTTTGTTTTTACAGGGTGATTTCTGAAACTCTAACCACCTCCAGAGCACAGCACCCTCTCAGAGCACAGCACCCTCTCAGAACACAGCACCCCCCTCAGAGCACAGCACCCCCTCAGAGCACAGCACCCCCCTCAGAGCACAGCACCCCCCTCAGAGCACAGCACCCCCTCAGAGCACAGCACCCCCCTCAGAGCACAGCACCCCCCTCAGAGCACAGCACCCTCTCAGAACACAGCACCCCCCTCAGAGCACAGCACCCCCTCAGAGCACAGCACCCCCCTCAGAGCACAGCACCCCCTCAGAGCACAGCACCCCCCTCAGAGCACAGCACCCCCCTCAGAGCACAGCACCCCCCTCAGAGCACAGCACCCCCTCAGAGCACAGCACCCCCCTCAGAGCACAGTACCCCCTCAGAGCACAGCACCCCCTC
Organism: Osmerus eperlanus; assembly: GCF_963692335.1. Classification (NCBI taxonomy): domain Eukaryota; kingdom Metazoa; phylum Chordata; class Actinopteri; order Osmeriformes; family Osmeridae; genus Osmerus; species Osmerus eperlanus. Next base: position 11,660,355 of record NC_085037.1, read on the forward strand.
AGAGCACAGCACCCCCCTCAGAGCACAGCAACCCCCTCAGAGCACAGCACCCCCTCAGAGCACAGCACCCCCCTCAGAGCACAGCAACCCCCTCAGAGCACAGCACCCCACTCAGAGCACAGCACCTCCTCAGAGCACAGCACCCCCCTCAGAGCACAGCACCCCCCTCAGAGCACAGCACCCCCTCAGAGCACAGCACCCCCTCAGAGCACAGCACCCCCCTCAGAGCACAGCACCCCCCTCAGAGTGAGCTGCAGGGAAGTGACTGCTGATGTCTTCTCAGAGAAACAGGCGGGAAAGAGAGACAAAGGCAGAGAGAAGAGAGAAGGACAAAGGGAATGAGAGAGAATGTTAGAGAGAGGGATAGAGAAAGATAGAGAGGGATAGAGAAAGATGGAGAGAGAGAGAGAGAGAGAGAGAGGGGAGAGGGCTAGTGACAAGGGGAGATGGAAGAAGAGAGATAAATAGACAGTGTGAGAAGCGATAATGGACTTTCCTTGTCTGCACGATGTCTCTGTCTTCAGGCTGCAGGGGAAGTGATGACAGACACGATGGTATATTTAACTCCTCTCAGTCAGGGAGAGAGAGGGCGACAGAGAGAGAGAGAGCATCAGAGATACAGAAAGAGAGAGAGAAAGATCCATAGAGAGAGAAAGAGTGCAAAACAGAGCATGAAAGAGAGAAAGAGCAAGAGATAAAGAGAGAGGGAGCCAAAAGAGAAAGCAAGAGGGATTGAGAGAGAATATGTGAAGGCAAGATGCTGATCTATTCAACTGCTTGCCACATCGCCATTGGCAACTGAACCTCCATCGGCACAGTGACAGATGCACAGTAATGAAGCCTGCTGTAGGTGACAACCCCCACCACCTCCACCTCCTCCATCTCCCCCCCCCACCACCTCCATCTCTCTCCCCCCCACCACCTCCATCTCTCTCCCCCCCACCACCTCCATCTCTCTCCCCCCCACCACCTCCATCTCTCTCCCCCCCACCACCTCCATCTCTCTCCCCCCCACCACCTCCTCCATCTCTCCCCCACCAGGAATAGACTGGGGAAAGGGAAGTCTAAGGGGGAGGAAAACAAGCAAATGAAGAGTCACTAGATAGAGGAAGGTTTGATTGGAAGAGAGAGGAAAGAGGAGAGAGGAAAGAGGAGAGAGAAGAAGAGGAGAAGAAAGGATTAGAGAAGAGTGGAGAAGAGGAGAGGGGAGGGAAGGATGGATATCCACGTTGGAGTGATTATCAGTGTGACTCCAGGAATTAAACATTAATTTGGCTCCTACAGCAGCCGGAGATCAGGAGATCGGTCAGTCGAGGGAGGGAGGGAGGGAGGGAGGGATGGACGGAGGGAGGGAGGGAGGGAGGGAGGGAGGGGAGAAAAGCTTGGTCTTGTGATCCATCAGGCACTCCATCTTGTTGGCCTTCTCTCTGGCACTGTAGGGTTCGTTTATCAACGCCACTTCAGCCTCGCCTCTCACTTGGTGGACAATGTGTGTGTGTGTGTGTGTGTGTGTGTGTGTGTGTGTGTGTGAGAGAGACAGAGAGAGAAAGTGAGGGAGGGAGTGTGTGTTTGTGTGAACTGTAAGTCTGTATGCCTGCAAGTTCGTGAGTGTGTATGTGTGTCTGGATGTGCGCTTGTGTGTAAAAGTGTGTGTGTGTGTGATTCTGTCCCCACCCCACACAGACAGAGACAGATGGTCAAATTCCCATCGGCTACATGTGTTTCCTGCATGTCAGAGTGCATCACGCCACCTGATCCTGGAGGTCTAGACCAGGGTGCCATGGAGGCTGAGGCCCCCTCCCAGGCACCCCGGGTCTACTGCCCCAGCACCCCGCCCAGCTGTCGCACCCCAACTCAACGGCAAGCACACGCCAAGCATACGCCAAACAGCCTCCCTCCCAGTGGCCAAAACAGGAAATACGGAGTTGGTATTTCAACAAGGTTTACCTACCTGTCCATCATTCACTAATCCTAGCTCCTGAATTTACCCATCTTCCCCAGCACCTGTCCGTCAGTGGGGACAGCTGGCCTCCTTCGTGACAGGCGGTGGCGTCAACGTCAACTGAACGGCGTTCGGAGGGAATGGCGGAACTCTGTCTCTCTCTCTCGCCTCCCCCCCCCCCCCCCCAAAGTAAACTCCGCCGTGAACTTCTGTCCTAGTTTTCCTTTATCGCCGCGCGACGCGGCGGACCTCAGGATTGTGATGAACAATGCATGAAGAGGCCTCATTGGTCTGTGGCGGCTCCCCGCGTGGAAGGGGGGTGCGTTTGTGTTCGTCGGAGGGCTGATAGCCCAGGGCGCTCTCTGGGTTTAACATCTGGTACAGTCTCTCACAGTCTCTGCGCTTGGCGGCTCGGCGCCGACACGTCACACGACAGCTCGGCGCGCACAGCGCGCGCAGAGACCTCGTTCGCAGACGCAGAACCAGACGGGCGCACGCGCACGCAGACCGACACGGAGCAGAACAGAAGCAGGCACAGATGGAATCCGTCGATCTGCCTTTGAAACAAGGATGCGACAAGTACCGTTCAAGGCCCTGGACAGCAGCTAAACGATGAAGCTTGGATCTCTGAGCGTGGTGCGGTGAGCCACCTCTGAAATCCTCCACAGTATGAATGTACACAACGCAGTACTTCCCTCGATAGACTTTCCTCTCGGCCCTCACTGAAACAGGGAGCTGAGCTAACCAGCTTTTGTATTCAACCTTCTGAACCTTCCGTGTTCTCCTAGATACAGGGGAGTAGAAAGGTAGAGAGGTAGTTTGGGGTGGGGGTTGAGAAAGGGTTGGGTGGGGTGAGGTGAGGTGAAGAGAGGCAGGGAGGGCCAAGGCCTTTGAGTTCAGTATCAAGCCGCTCATTCTCTTTAATCTCTGAGACTGTGGGGAACACAGCTTACTCACACTCCTGGTATTTGTCGAGACCCCAAACCTCTTCCTCCTCCTCTCCCTCCTCCTCCTCCTCTCCCTTCCTCCTCCTCCTCTCCCTTCCTCCTCCTCCTCTCCCTCCTCTTCCTCCTCTCCCTCCTCCTCCTCCTCTCCCTCCTCCTCTCCCTTCCTCCTCCCCCTTTCTCCTCCCTGCAGCAGCTAGGTGCAAAACATGTGTGAGCCAATAAGCAAAACAAAGAGAGGTTTTAGCTAATGCCGCTGTGTTTACATGCCTTTTGTCTTTACTGCATGGCACAAGAGGGAGGTGTAAACCAAGCCAGGAAAAGGTGTGTCTGTCCGTGTGTGCGCGTGCGTGCGTGTGTGCGCGTGCGTGCGTGCACTCCCGTAACCATGCTGAAGAAAGAAGAGTCTTCCACAACTCTTTTTTTGTGTTTTCGTTTCGTCTGCAGGAGGCACTCCCTATTCTGGGGGTCGTAAAGGGTCACATGTCCAGAAGTAAAGATGTCGGGGGTGAAAGAATGCAGAGATGACCGAGCCAGCTAACAGCGGGCCCATGAAAGGGTTAACGACTTGAGAAAATGATGACCTGGGGAGGAGAGGGCTATATCAACCGGTAGGTAGAAGGTGCATGAGCGTCTGTCTGTGTGTGCGTGTGTGTGTGTGTGTGGTTTGTGTGATGTGACCAGACGGCTTTTCAGCCAATTAGAGCCGCGAAAAGGAGAGGGAGACATTAGAGCGCAATTAGCTGTGATTGCCTCCACGTTGTTTTGGTGAGAGGCAGGGCGGTGTGAAATGACCAACTGCTTTCTGCCTGCGCCTCGTCTGCGGCCCTGCATGGCTAGAGGCTGGAATAACTTACCACAGGGAAGCACGAAACAACACAACCGGAAAACACATTCACCATCTCAGACTCTCCCCTCAGCCCTGCCTCCTCTCGCTCGCTCTCGCTCTCTCGCTCGCTCTCGCTCTCATCGCTCGCCCTCTCGCTCGCCCTCTCGCTCGCCCTCTCGCTCGCTCTGTGTGTCCTCTCTCTCTGTTCTCTTCCGTCTCAATTCTTTTTTCTTCCCGCTCAACGTTTACCCTCGATCCACCCTCCTCCCCTCTGTCCATGTTTGCGTTTCCTGTTTAGTTCTGTTCTCTGAAAGGGCCCATAACTCTTTCAGAACTCTGGATCTCTGCCTCTCTGCTCTCATCGTCCTCCCCGACTCCCCTCCTCTTTAGCTTTGACGCGTTCCCTCCACTTCTCCATTTTTCAGAGCACATTCCGGGAGCCCGTACGTGAACCCACCTTGTCCCGAGGTAACAGCACATCACACTCTCTCTTCCGTTCATACTTTGAACACAGATCTAACGAAGGACTCTCTCTCTCTCTTTTTCTCTCTCTCTCTGTCTCTCTCTCTCTCTGTCTCTCTCTGTCTCCGTCTCTGTCTCTCTTTCTCTCTCTCTCTGTCTCTCTCTCTCTCTCTGTCTCTCTCTCTCTGTCTCTCTCTGTCTCCGTCTCTGTCTCTCTCTCTGTCTCTCTCTGTCTCTCTCTCTCATTCATCAATGATATAGTCTGGCGGAAATCAATAGAATGACTTGCTATTTAGTGACATAAGCAACCCATTGCAGCTGGGACCAAAGGAGAAAATACGTTTTTCCAAAGAGGCAGGATAGAGTCTTAAACCCACGGCAGTCTTAATTCACATCGTCATAGCAACCTTTAAGTTACAGTTCCTTGACAGTCCTCACTGTGGCCTGTGTGTGTGCCCAGCCTGACAGAGAGATGGGGTAGAGCCTGTCACCGAGGGGTTAGCCTGGGTACAGACGTTTGCAGAATCAGCCTCATGTCCTCTGAAGAGGCATGGGGAGGGAGGGTTTCAACTGAACCTGAGTGCTAAACTAAGCATTAGATACACCCTGTGCTGCTTTATGTGTGCGTGTGAGTATGTGTGTGTGTGTGCGTGTGTGTGTGTGTGTGCTCCATGACTGGGTGGTTGGGGTGAGGCTCTCCTGACAGGGTGAGAGTCTAACACCACAGGCAGCTTCAACAGCAGTAGGAGCTGGAGTATATTTAGAAGCTTTTTCCCATTTTGTCTCCCTCTCTCTCTCTCCCCACTCTCTTTCTCTCCTTTCTCCATCTCTCCCCCTCTCTCTCTCTCTCCCTTGCACGATCTCTTGCATGCTCTCCACCCTGCCCTCCACCCTGCCCTCCCCTCCTCGTCTCTATCTCCTCTCCTCTCTCTTCTCCTGCTATCTCCATCCTTTCATTCAGAGTCCGTTGCTTCTCTGCGGGGAGGGAGTGGGGCGTTGATTGGCGCCGTGCAGGGTGAATGGCAGGGGAGGGAGGAGGAGAGAGGAGGGGAGGGGAGGAGAGAGGAGTAGAGGGGAGGGGAGGAGAGAGGAGGGGAGGGGAGGAGAAAAAATATATATTTGCAAATGTGTTTTTTGGAGAGCTAAAAGTGACATCGTAATTTCACAACCGGGTCTTACAGGTATTGGGGGCGTTGGGTTTGAGTGAAGGTGCAAGAGTAATGATACTCTAAGAAGTCTTCACCTCGGTGTCTGAGAGTGTGTAAGTGTGTGTCTTTGTCTTTTTGACTAGAGAGGCTAGGACAGGACTAGAGAGGCTAGGACAGGACTAGAGAGGCTAGGACAGAGAAGAGGTCAGGATACAGAGCACAGCCAGGCACGAGGCTGGCAGCTCTCCATCCTGCTTGTTCATTTTCTCAAGGACATTGAGAATATGACAGTGATTTCCTTCCTGGGAAGAGAGAAAGAGTGAGAGTGAGAAAGATGTAAGTTAGAGAGAGAGGGGGAGGGAGAGAGTGAGAGTGAGAAATATGTAAGTTAGAGAGGGGGAGGGAGAGAGAAAGAGTGAGAGTGAGAAAGATGTAAGTTAGAGAGAGAGGGAGAGAGAAAATGAGTGGGAGACGGCAAAAAAAACTAGCCTTGGGGAAAATATTCACTATCCCTGGCTAATTGTTGAGGCTTATTTCATTAAGTGCATGTGCTTGGCCGCGGCTCTCGCTACGGCGCGCTCACACGCGAGCGTCCGTAGTTCAGCGTCCGGTCAGCGCACCCCTCTTCTTCTACTCCCTCGCGGCGCTCCGAGATCGTCTGCTCAGCGACACGCTTCAGTGACCCTCCGTCCTCTCTCTGTCCTGTCGGCCCGATGACAGACTTCACTCACTCCTCAACCTGTCACCCTCAGAGCCATCCCAAAATAGACCATTTTTGCTTTGTCCTGTAATGCCTTGTGTTGTTAGTTCCCTAGTTATTCGGTCACACAGTTTGAAAAAGGCTGTCTGCCTCTCCAGCTGTACGCTCTTTCAAATAAACAAACAAGCAATTGTTTCCCGGTCCAGTCAACAGCAGATTCACCCATACTCACAGCTGCAACTAAAACAGGTCAAAATGACTATTGTTTTTCTTTCTGTGTCACGTTTGGTTTTCCTGGGAGCGATCCTAAAGATGGCTGACAGGGTCCCAGGATGCAGGTGAGACTGGTGTCACGAGAGCATGTTCTTTCTGGACAGGCAGGAGACTGGCCACCTTAGCGGGGGCCAGGGGTCCTTGTCTCAGGCTGTTGGTGTCTCAAGAGAGTGACTCAGCGAGGAGGAGATGTGGAGATAAGGAGGAGTGATGAGTCACTTTCTACTTTCAGAATGAGGTCTTTCCCTTCCCTTGTTCCTCGAGGCAAAGAGTCACCCAGACAGCCGGCGCACACACACACACACAGTGCCCATCCATCCACACACCCACACACTCACACAGATAAGCACACAAAGACATAGACACCCACAGTTCACACACACACACGCACACACACACACACACACACCCTTCTCAGCGTCCACCTGACTCATGAAGTCGGAGGATCATGATCAAAGCAGAACAAACCCAAATCTGAGCCTCGTCTCTCAAAGCTTTGATGGATATCGAGGGGGGGGGGGGGGGGGGGGGGTTATCTTTAGCGTGGTTCAGACTGCCAGTGAGTCAACAGTGAACCGTGATGGACATCGACAAGGGGAGCAGGCGTATAGCGTTTTCTGAGTACACTTGCAGGAGGTAATATTGATGTGTGTGGGTTTCTCTCTGCACTAGCTCCCTGCTTCAGTCCCTGAAGAGAGAACTCTCTCTCTGGCTCTGACTCTGACTCTCTCTCTCTCTCTCTCTCTCTCTCTCTCTCTCTCTCTCTCTCTCTCTCTCTCTCTCTGGCTCTGGCTCTGGCTCTGGCTCTGACTCTGACTCTGACTCTCTCTTTCTCTCTCTGGCTCTGACTCTCTCTCTCTGGCTCTGACTCTCTCTCTCTCTCTCTCTCTCTCTGGCTCTGACTCTCTCTCTCTCTCTGGCTCTGACTCTCTCTCTCTCTGACTCTCTCTCTCTCTCTCTCTCTCTCTCTCTCTGAATCTCTCTTTCTCTTTCTCTCTCTCTCTCTCTCTCTCTCTCTCTCTCTCTCTCTCTCTCTCTCTCTCTCTCTCTCTCTCTAGCTCTGACTCTCTGACTCTCTCTGACTCTCTCTCTCTCTCTCTCTGACTCTCTCTCTCTCTGGCTCTGACTCTCTCTCTCTGGCTCTGACTCTCTCTCTCTCTCTCTCTCTCTCTCTCAGTTTTCAGTTTTTCAGTTCAAAGGGCTTTATTGGCATGAAACAACAATTGTTCATATTGCCAAAGCAACGGTAGAATTACAGAAATATTAATCAATGTAAATCATGGCCTTATATATACTTATATTTCACACACTCACATACAGAGACACACACGGCAGTTTAACATATACAGTGTATCTACACCACACAGGTGTACAACTTGTATCCATGTTATTATTATTCAAGTTGGTATATTATTAATGTTGCCAAATAATCGGTATAAATAAGTAAATAGATACACACACACATGTATATTACATATATATATGTATACGCATACACACATGTATACACACCCACACGTATATATACACACGCATATACCTATACATATACATACATACGCACATACAGGTTATATAATGATAATAATAATAGTAAAATCTAATACTAAATTTGAAATTCTGAAAAATTACAGTAAAATTTAAACAAAATATTAAAACAAAAATTAAAACATGTTATGTTTGCCATATTATAAATTGTCCTCATTGCGGCTTTCTCTAAGGCCATGACAGGCTGATACATACTTTGCTGCTAAAATACAGCAGTTAGGTTTTTCTCCCAATAAATAAACCAGTCTCTCTCTATTTGTTACATTTTCAAATTCCTTGTATATGCTCTCTCTCTCTCTCTCTCTCTCTCTCCTCTGACCTCCTCTCTCTCTCTGGCTCTGACTCTCTCTTTCTGGCTCTGACTCTCTCTCTCTCTCTCTCTCTCTCTCTCTCTCCTAGCTCTGACTCTCTGACTCTCTCTGACTCTCTCTCTCTCTCTCTCTCGACTCTCTCTCTCTCTCTGGCTCTGACTCTCTCTCTCTGGCTCTGACTCTCTCTCTCTCTCTCTCTCTCTCTGACTCTCTCTCTGACTCTCTCTCTCTGGCTCTGACTCTCTCTCTCTGGCTCTGACTCTCTCTCTCTCTCTCTCTCTCTCTCTGGCTCTGACTCTCTCTCTCTCTCTCTCTCTCTCTCTCACTGACTCTCTCTCTGACTCTCTGGCTCTGACTCTGACTCTCTCTCTCTCTGTCTCTCTCTCTCTCTGTGTGTGTGTCTCTCTCTCTCTGTCTCTCTCTCTGTCTCTCCTCCTCTTACACTCCGTCCTCTCCATCTCTATCTCCCATCTCCCCTGGGGACTGTTTCTCTCATGTCATACTGTTGTCCAAGTCACCACATCTGATAATTGATGTCCAGAAGAGGGTCAGGAGAGTGAGACCAGGGTTCTTGATTTAGCAGATGAAAAAGTCTGCATTTCAAACAGGTACAGAACAGAGATTCTCTTTTTAATAGCTTTAATGAGACCATATGAACTCACAAGCAATTCTCAGATTTCTACTTCCAGTGGCAAACATAATATTTGGATTCCAATATCTAATCATCAACAACAGATCAAAATCATAATATGGACACATTTTATGTGGGGAAAAAAACCGTTTATGTTTGCTTCTAATAGTCTGCCCATCTGCCCATCAATTTGCTCAATCCCCAAGCTCCGGTTAATTATCTACTAAGGAATGGATCAAGGAGTCATATTATCATGTATATAACAGCTGAAAAGTGCATTTTACATCTAATACAAGACTTTTCACAGCCTTCTAACCCGTACATTTTACCTTCCTGTCAATATTTATTCCAGGAAGACGCAGGAAAGTAAGTTAATTCAACCATCCTGTCCTTAAATAGAATCTCCCGAGTCCTGACTTCCATACGGTTTATTTCCCTCTCCCACCCTCTCTCAACACTGCTGTGTTCTTCCTTCCTCCCCTTTATCCCTCTTATCAAACAGAATCCGTTTTTCTCTCAGAACCATCCTTTGCTCCATCACTTTTTAATAACTCTTCTTTTTAATGAGTTCTGTTATTTACACAGGGGGCCACAACTAGGGGCCAATTTGCGGTTCTGAGCCAGACCCAAAGAGCCCAGAAAAAGCTTCTCCAACTCATCTCCTCTCATCTCTTATCTCGCCAGAGAGAACCCAGATCTCATCTCCACAGTCAGTCTTATGTGCCATTTTGAGAGCATCCTTTGGAACACGGAGTCACTAGAAAGAATGGCCCTGTCGAGGGGGGAAAGAGAAAGAGAGAGCTGGAAAGAGAGAAAAAGAGATGGAGGAATGAGAGCGAGATTGGGAGGAGAGAGGGAGAGAAAGAGAGATGGATAGAAAAAAAGAAAGAAATGAGAGTGAAAAACAGAGTGCATGAGAAGAGAGAAGGAGAGGCGAGAGAGACAGTGCAAAAAAAGAGGGATAGAGAGTGAGAGAAAGGCTGTGTATATTCGGGATTACATAACATATTGTGGAGAGGGCTAACTATGTGCGGTGCGTGTGCAGTTCTTGCGGGGATCTTCCATATATGAGACAGTAGCTGTGAGGATCAAGGGAACCATGGGAGCAGCAGAATGGGACGGTTTGAATCCAATCTTTTGTTTTCCTCTCAAACATCACCTCGGTTCCTCTCTCCTTCTCCAAGTATGGAAACGACAACCCATCCGACCAAGGTCCCTTCAAACGAGTTCAGAACGTGAACGTCTACAGCGTCTCATTTGAGTTTCCCATTCATTTAACGACTCTAAAACGTCTTTTACCGCATTGTCTACAACAAGTGCCGACAGTTTTAGAAGGTTCCAGAAAAACTTCAGCTGTCTGTGACCCCTCAGCCATACTGGTGTGTGTGTGATGACTAGGCTGGTCTGGTGACTAATGGCTTACAGGATCTGGTGTGTACCCAGACCGGTCACAGAGGGCTGGTGGGATGCGTAACGAGCCCGTCTGTCAGGCAGCCTGGCCTGGGCCTGACCCGGGCCAAGGCTGCCTCTGGAGACGGAGGTCTGGAGCTTCTGGTTGGCCGTGGTCTCGGAGAAGGAGGCAGGCGGGAGATCTCACACATGAGGATGTGGAAGGCTCATCTGAGCCGGCCCTGTGGAGGAACAGCGGAGGCAAACAACACTGAGCCAACCGACCACGTAAACGCCGGGGTCTCTCAAGACACCTCCGTCACACTTTAGTTTACTTTATCACACACACACACAGAAACACACCGACAACACTTTCCTCTTTCCAGCTTATTTCTCAGCTATTCTCCATCTGTGTGGTCGATGTTTTTCAAACATTCCAACTCGCTGAGCCGAAGCCCGGAGCGCTGGAGCCAGCTGGGTAGCGCTCTGAGCCAGGCGATCGGCCAGACTCCCCGCTCGACGCCGTTGGTATTGAGGGCGCGTCTCCCTCTGTGACAGGAAACTGCTTTTTTTTCCATCAGGGATACAAAAAAGGCCACAAACTGGGTCTGATAGGAAGCGAGTTCTGTGCCTTCCTGCGATTGATGTTGATGTGGTATCTGTCACACTGCAGAGGAAACTTTTGATTGGATTGGAGTGTGTGGGTTTGCCAGGGTGAGGTGTGTGTGTCTGTGTGTGTGTGTGTGTGTGTGTGTGTACCAGGTCAGTTGTGTGCGAGCTGTGGGCATCTTCATTGGACAAAGATGAAAGGTTCCCAACAGTTGCTTCCCTCCCCTGACTAGAGATGAGACGGGAATTCTGACGAAATCTCAAGTAAGGAAAGTGTTGTCTCAGTGCGTCTCATGTTTCGTCAACAGCAACAACTGCCAGCCCTGGTTGCAAAACATTGAATCAGTCTCCTTCGATCAGACGTAACGAGCTGCGGGTAAACAGCTGATACTGACGACACGGGTGTTTGAGGAGAGCAGAGCTCCACCGGTCCAGCCTCTCCTGCGGGGGGGGGCACAGAGGAGTATTGCTGGGCTGCTGGAGAGCGTGATGGACAGACCAGAGGCCCAGCCTGAAAAGGTCAGAGACTTTGCCGAGCCGGAGAGGAGAGCAGGCTCCACTCAGCACCTAATTAAATGTCAGAGTGAGGCGGGTGTCAGAGAACGAGAGGGGGCGGGGGGGAGAGAAAATGAGAGGAGGTGGAGGTGGGGGGTTGGTGGTGGTGGTGGGGGGAGAGAGAGCAGAGATGTAGAAGGAGGGAGAAATTAAAGGTGGGGTGATGATGGGGGGGAGAGAGAGAGAATGAGGGAGAGGTAGAGAGGGGAAAGGGAGAGAGAAGTAGAGAGTGAAGCCAGAGAGAGGGTGGTGGAGGTGTGGCATGGTTGACAGGAGAGAGACAGAGAAATAGAAAGAGGAGACGGGGTGAGAGAGGGAGAGAAGGAGAAAGAGAGGAGTTGAGAGAGGGAGAGAAGGAGAAAGAGAGGAGTGGAGAGAGGGAGAGAAGGAGAAAGAGAGGAGTGGAGAGAGGGAGAGAAGGAGAAAGAGAGGAGTGGAGAGGGGGAGAGAAGGAGAAAGAGAGGAGTGGAGAGAGAAGACAGGCAGAGAGAGAGAGAGAGAGGTGGGGGGGATGGGGAGAGACCCAGTGGTAAATGTCATGTTACACAAGCCCAGTCTTCTAAATGGCAGCTGATTTTAGTGGAAGGCCTTGTATAATCCTGTTGACAGTTTGTCAACTTCAGAAAATGTTAATCCAATCCCTTGTTGAGGTGTCTACATCAGTTCCACATGCGGTCGCCAGTTTGTTGCGATTCTCAAGTACGTTCGCTGGATTTGTGTGTATTTATAGTTTGCGTGTTTGTGTTATATGTGTGCATCCATGATGTATGTGTGTGTGTGTGTGTGTGTGTGTATGGAGACAGGTCCCACTCTATCCCAGGGATGATATTGGAAGTATCTCCTCCTAAAAATCTGCTGAATAATTCACGGTGCCCCACTTTTGGCCATTAGGTTGACACTTTACTGAAACTCTCTTGCAGAAGTGCCTGACAGCTCTCTGCCACACACACACACACACACACACACACACACACTCAGACACACATGCACACACATGTATTTATACATTTTTCATGTCTTACCAATTCATAATTTGAGAGTAGCGCCTTACTTTTCTTCCTGATCTCTCCTCCTGTCTCCCCTCTCCTCTTCTTCTCTCCACACATCACTTCCCTATAAACTCCTCCTTTTTGTCCCTTATGCCTCCCTGTCATGTTCTCTTCCTGTCTCTACAGAGATGGAATTGATGTGCAGTATAATATGCTGCATATCAATACCTGAAAAGAGGACTACCCACTTTTTGGGTTGCAGAACTAGCCTGGTCTAGTTGACTCCACCCAACTCCACCCCGGACCCCTCTCTCCCTTTGTTCTTCTCCATCCTTCCCCAACACTTCTCCCCTCCTCCCTCATCCTTCCTCTCCAAGTTCAGCGTGGTTTGGAATTGACATACGGATTCTTGATGAATCCTACGTGTCATTTCCTGGAGTGCCGACCTGAAATATTGAGTTCTGTTTAAAATTGTAAAGTCCATTGCTCAAGACGCAATCTGAGATATTCATGGGATATTTCATGATCCGCCATGAATGTTTCAGTCATGGGGAGGGAGGAAATTAAAATGAATTAAAGTTAATCAACTCCAGGCAAGGAAGCTATTTCTGGGCTTTCCGTCTGCGTGATAAGGCTAAGCCAGGGGCTGGGAGCGCAGATCTGTCAACTGTCAATCCTCCATTTGTTCATTCCTGCTTTCCAGAAGGTTCTGTTCAGGATTGAACCATCAGTGAACACTAAGACTCGATGTGGTTAGCAGTAATTAGGTTTGTTGCCTTCTTTAATGACGGGTGAGTCAAGACAATCTTTCAGTTGTCAGTTGAAGCACGTTCGTCACTCACATTACTGTGAAACAGCAGCTCGGTTCGTTTCTCGCCTTCTTGTTTTTTCCCGCTCAATCCGTGAGTTTTTTTGACATTCTGTCTGTCAGGTGTCCTTCTCTGTGTCTGCTCTCTCTCCACTTCTGTTCTCTCCTCCTCTCCCGGTTCTAATGATCCAACTGTGGATCATCCCTCTCTGCCTCTCTCCCTCTCTCCCTC
>NC_085037.1:11673924-11691424 GCF_963692335.1 Osmerus eperlanus
AAGAAGACAGCAGGTGGTCCCTCCAATTAAGGAGAGAAACCTGCAGCAGAGAGAGGCAGAGGGAGGGAGAGAAGGAGAAAAAGAGAAGGAGTGGCAGAAAAGAGAGAGAGAGAGAGAGAGAGAGAGAGAGAGAGGGGGGAGGGGGGGGAGGGGGAGGGGGAGGAGAGAGGGGGAGAGAGAGGAGAGAGAGGGAGAGAGAGGGAGAGAGAAGAAAGATGGGGAAGGAGAGAAGAGGGAAGGAGAGAAGAGAGAGAAGGGGGAGGCAGGGGAGATGGAGAGATCGGCAAAAAATGCTCCCAGCCAAATCATGTACACAGCGGCGTTCAGTATAGAGACGTACAGTGTAACACAGAAACAACACACAGACACACACACGCTCTCTGTCTTGGCGGACGTCGAGGGGGCGAGAAAGAGGACCACATAAATCAGGGCCCCCCCGCCCTGGCCAGCAGCGGCTCACGCCGAAGAGCCAAACGACATCCATCTCTGTTAGTAGGCTCCTCCACCCTGGAGCGGGACCAGGCACCATCCACAAGGCCGGACACAGCCCAGGTCCCCCACTAACAACCCTGCTGTGTCTCTGGGTGTCTGGCCTGAATGGATTAGTGTGGGGCGGAGCACCTGGGAACCAGCCAGTCCAAGTCTCCCGGTGCAGGAAGAGGAGGCGGCTGGGAGGAGCTGTACAGGGAGAACTGGGACAGGAAGGTGTGGAACTGGAACTAGGGTTTATACCGTACACCCAGTTCAGACGTATACAGTATATACAGAGCTTTTTTTATTAATTATTGTTAGTTTTGTTTTATGTTCAACTTACTGCCAACACTTGCTGAACACTCTTCCTTGTCTTCTGTTACTGTTGCTTTGTATACAAACGCATTTCATGCCAAGAAAGCCTTTTCGAAACTGAACTGACAGAGAGAAAAAGAGAGAGAGAGAGAGACATTGACTTAGACAACGAATGAGACAAAGTCAGACAGATGGGAAAACATGGTAATCAGCCCCTCTCCTGTCTCGCAGCCTGCCTGCCTGGATGCTTCCCTCACCAGGGAGGGGGGGTGTCGCCGTCCTTGCTTCCCCAAAAGTTATGACAGAGCGTGATGTAATCTACAGCCCAAACAAGAGGCAGAGCCTAAATCACACCAGCCTGTCTTAGCCCATTTACTGTAAATCACCTGTGTGGCGTGTGCAGGTCTGTGTTAGTTTGTGTGCTTGTGTGTATGTGTGTGTGTGTACGTGCAGGTCTGTGTGTGTGTGTGTATATACAATACAAGGTGACTCACTCTGCAGAGCTTGAATCAAGTGAGGAAACTCTGCTTTCATTGCAGTAGAGGTTGAAGGCATCATCTATGACATAAGTAACACAGGCTCATCTTAGAAACACCAGCCTGCACACACACACACACACACAAGCACACACACAGAAAGGTAAACCAAAGGGAAAGAGAGAGCAATGGAAAAATCTATGGTAAAATGCGGAAGAATTAGTTAAACACAAATTCATACAAGGTTGCTTCTGTGGGTGGTTTGGACGAATACAAAAAGCAGTGAAGTGTGTTGAAATAGAGGGAAGTTATATGTCTTGAAAGGGTGATTGTAACTCTGCAAAATTATTATTTTTTTACACCTTATGAATGTCAGCCTCTCCTCTCTTTCTCTCATCTTCTCTCTCTTTCTCTCTTTCTTTCTCTCTCTCTCTCTCTCTCTCTCTCTCTCTCTCTCTCTCTCTCTCTCTCTCTCTTTCTCTCTTTGTCTCTCTCTCTCTCTTTCTCTCTTTCTCTCTTTGTCTCTCTTTGTCTCTCTCTCTGTTTGTCTTTCTCTCTCTCTCTCTCCAACAGATGGAGGTGTCACAGCATCTGGGACAGTTTCAGGGTGCGTTCTGAGGTCTAATTTGCATGTTTAGGACAGGGGAACTGTCTCTTTGGTGGACAGGGCTTCAGAGGTTAAACTGACTGGCTGGACCTCTCAAGGGCGGGGTCAAGAAGGTCACAGGTGATTGGCCAAGATTCAGGTCAGCGTCTACCGTGACTTTCTACCTTTTTCTGTTCATCTAGAAATGTACTAGCGTTTACTTTGTAGAACTCACACAAACACACAGACAGACACACCAACGCACACATACACATGTATGCAAGCGCATAGGTGCACATACGTTAACATACGGAGATATTTAAATTGGTTTTGTCGGTCTTCTCCAGTTTAGAAACGCTCTCCCGTTCCGAAGGTGACAGATGGTTCATTAGAGTATCACAAGCTCTACCCGTCTTCAGCTTCTGAAATTAAAGCATCTAAATTTAGTTTTGTGCTATAGTGTGAGAAACAGGGTTGATGTCAGTCTGAGATCAAACAAACATTATCCAGTATGTGTAAAGAAAGCGAATATTATGGTCTGTTTTTGCTGCAGGCTTCTTATCGCTACCCAGCCACGAAGCGCTAGGTTTCCATGGTAGCAGTTTGACTGATGGGAACCGAAAGTTGCTCAGCAGATACTAAGGGGGGGGGGGGGGGGGGGGGTTCTCTCATCTCATCTCAAGCCTTTGGAACAAACAAGGACAGCCGAGTCAGGCACGAATCTGTATCGAGAAGCTGACCTGGTCAGTAGGCAGAAGGAGCAGAGATACAAAGACACTTGCCCTAACAATGCCTTACACAAAAGTCGAGCAGTGCTTTAGCCGTCTGGTAAAAAGAGAGTTCCATTACCCGCAAATCACAGAGGCGGGTAGGGGATCTAGCATTTGTAATAAATCCGAAAGCACAACGAAACACTGTAATGATAATTATAAATCCTTTCAACTCTCAGTCTCTGATTTCAACCAGATTTCGTACGTTCATTTAGAACCCAGAATCCCCTGTTATTGTGAAGAGGGAAATTAGAAAGCTTTCAGCCCCATTATTACAATCCCATCCATCCCTGCTCTGAGGCTGCGCTATCTCTGTCTAGAAAAACGGATAATTGTCTTTTTTGCCAAACGTCCCTTCTAAAAAGGGGAATGTATTAAAATTTATGGATTGTATTCTATTTTTGGAGGACTGGAAGCTGTCCTATTAATACTTAAAAAAAAAAAAAAAAACAGCTCTCTGTGGATTTTTTTGAGTCAATTGTTTAATAAAGAGAAATAATCAAAGCCTGTCAGAGAAAGCGATATGTTTAACCCAAACAAAGGCACAGAAGGTTTGCGCTGAGACCAAAAGCTCCAATTCCTTTTTAATTCTCGCCCCGCCACAAGTTCAGCTGCGTCACTGTTGACTTCAGGAGCCCAAAGCGTTTTTACAAGGATTGCAATCACGTTCAAAGATAACTTTACCACAGAAAGGCCTGAACACAAAATACATTTGTTTGGCTCCAGAATGTGAACAAAAAATCCTGTCTTTAAAAGATTAACTTTTAATTTCTTTACTTTTAAAAGCGTTAAGCTCAAAGTTGATTTGCGGGGAACTGAGCTACAGCTTGTGTTAAGCTGTATCATTCCTTTGTCCTCAAGTAACACTACTTTCGACAGACAAACCACTGTGCATTTATAAATACATAACCAACCATGTGCAATTCCAATTTAGAAAATTGTTCTATATAGGCAGTTCACTTGTCTCTGTCAGTTTTAAGTATACTATGGAATTTACTGATGCCTTTACAGTAATACAACTAGTTGTGAGTAACCTTGACTGAAATGTACGTACCTTCTAAGGATAAAACATTGCCTTTGGTTTGTGATACAGTTTAATTTACTTCAGGGCTTGTGTAGTACCTCGATTGGGAAGTGCTTGCATTCTAACTTGGTAACAGTGACAACTGGAGGAGAACATGCAATCCTTTCTTTTTATTAGCTGCTGTGATGTGACTGTAGCTTCAGGAAATCTTTAGATGAAACTGCAGTGTTGCTATAGATCAGTGTTAGTGTGTTTCTGTGTGGGCGGGTGAGCTAGTGAGAGTGCCTGTGTGTGTGTGTGTGTGTGTGTGTGTGTGTGTGTGTGTGTGTGTCAACATGGGAGTGTGTGGAGGGGCAAACATTAACCCCTGACACGCTGAATCTCAGGGACAAGTTCTGAGAGGCCAGAACAGCGTTTGGATCTCCTGACCTCTGCAGCTCACACTGGAGTCATTAGAGAGAGAGAGAGAGAGAGAGAGAGAGAGAGAGAGAGGGGGGGGGGACAGAGAGAGAGGGGGGGAAGGAGGGAGGGAGGGAGGGAGGGAGGGAGGGAGGGAGGGAGGGAGGGAGGGAGGGAGGGAGGGAGAAAGAGAGAGATAGAAAAAGAGGGAGAGAGAGATAGAAAGAGAGGGAGAGGTTGATAGAGTGAGTCAGACGGTTGTCTCCATCTGTCATCTCTCTGTGGGCAGAGAGCTCTCAGTGTAACAGCTGAATGGGGAGACGGATATGCAGGAGAGACAGACGTTCTGTAGAGACACACGCAAAACACATTTTATCTTCTACTGGTTATAGGAGGACTGTGGAGAGTTTTGTGTCTACTAGGCGTGCATGCCTGTGTGTGTGTGTGTGTGTTACTGTGTGGGTGTGTGTGTGTGGGTGTTACTGTGTGTACATCATTTAAAGGTATAATGGTGACACAGGCAAGGATTTGCAAAGTTTTGTAAAAGGTTGGCTAGTATGTTGGTTTGGCCCAGTGGAATATTTATTTGATTGGCTCATTGATGCATGACTCAGATTCTGGCAACATGAACACGTTAATCTGCGGTTCCACCAAAAATACACGTTTAATTAGAGTTGAAAAGAACCCCTTGATCTCCTTCGATCCTGGATGAATTCATACAAGCGTAGTGGAATATTTAACCTAATCACAAGATTTCTCACAAGACGAAAGGCTTACTGTGTGCCTACAAACATTTGGTACACATTCCAGTTTTGACAAAACATTTTAAAATCCAGCCCAGGGTTATTCTTTAAGTCTTTCCCTCTCTTTGTTTGCTACCTCACACCTCAGACATGGAAACACCCCAAAACACACAACAAAACACCAAAAGATTAGGCTGTATACTTATAGAATATGTATAAATAACTAAAGGTATGGACGTCTGTGTACGGGCCAGGTGTGTAGTGTTGGTGTGTGTCTCTTCATGCTTGGCAGGGACAGTGGACAGAAGGCTTCCTGACCCTGGATCTGCGATCTCTGGCCCTCTGTCCTCATCACGTTCTCTTCTCCCTTCATCTTTAGGTCAGCTCAATACTGTCTGACGGCTGCCCTTTGCAGAATGAGAATTAAAAAGGTCTAGAAGTGGAGAGACTCATACACACACACACACACACCGAACACACACACACCAAACACACACACACACCGAACACACACACACACACATGCTGTGGAGGTCAGAGAAAATGTGCTCACATTTAAAGGGAAGGTCACATCCCTTGAGCAGTCAATAATCACTGGTGAGATTGTATCCATGTGTGTGTGTGTGTGGGTGGGTGTGTGTGGGGGGGGTGGTCGTCTGTGTGTAAACACATTTTACTATCCCAACGCTTTGGAATTCAAGCAATAAAAAGATTTCAATCAAATAAAACCTGTTGGTTGGTGATACAGTGCTGTGTTTTACATATGTGTGTCGACAAATGGAGTTTCACTTGGATGCAGCACATCACAGCATGGTCGAAGCTACAGGAGTAATACCACAGAAGAAGAGCTTCAGTCCATCTGTCCCAGCTATCATGTGTCACTAAGCCCTCAACAAGTCTATTCCCAGGGGATACGGGAGTGACAGCAGGACTGATGGTAATTTACGATGACCGTTTAAAGGGTTTAACCGACACCAGGCAAATACTGTATAAATACGCAGCCTATATGCAGTAGGCACACACACACACACACATACTGTACATGCACACAAACACACGTGCTGTACACACTCACACACATCTGGGCCAGTCACGCATGGTCACTCTCTCTTGGTCATGGTGACTTCCTCTCATGCAAACACAGCCATGACGAACGCAAACCTGATTTAATGAGCCAGAGAATGACGACCGTTATTGTGGCAACCTTGCTCACGTGATCACACACGCTTG
The DNA here is from genome assembly GCF_963692335.1 of Osmerus eperlanus. Classification (NCBI taxonomy): domain Eukaryota; kingdom Metazoa; phylum Chordata; class Actinopteri; order Osmeriformes; family Osmeridae; genus Osmerus; species Osmerus eperlanus. The sequence goes on from NC_085037.1 coordinate 11,679,939, forward strand.
CACATGCTCACACACACACATAGAGAGACACACACACACAGACACACCTACACACACAGACACCCACACACTCACCTGAGGCTGTGGGCAGATAGGACCCCTTTGCTTCTCATGAAACCCTCAGAGAGGAACATTAAGTCATACAAACACCTTGAGTGTCAGCCTTGGTGTCTGGAGGTGCGGAGATAGATGGTCGCCGGGCTAGGCTGCTCAGCCTGTGATAGATGGCCAGGAGGGTCTCAGGCCATGCACACACACATATAGATGCACACAAGCATACATGGCCACACACACACACGTACATACACACTCGGACACATATACACACACAGGCTTACATGGATGGACACACATAGGCCTACAGAAACTCACGAACACATTAACACTCACGCACGGACGCGCACACACTACACACACAAAAAAAAAACCCACACTCAATCTATCCTCCAGAGCCCAAAGCCTGCTACACGCAGGTCATCCAGTGATGTATGTCGTATCCATCTCTGGCTCTCTAACACCCAGGAGACAGGCCAGCGCTGGCCTCAGGCCTCCTGTAATACCCCAGCCTGTGTCCTCAGTGTTACACATCTCTCTACGCTGGACACATACTGCCTGCTGCCGGCCAACAGACCCACATCCAGCCATCCCTCTTCCCTGGCCTCAGAAGACACGCAGAGGAGAGGAAAGGGCAGCGGGAGAGAGGGATGAAAGGAGAAGCGGAGGGATGAACGCGGAGGGACGAGGGTATTATCACGTGCGCAAACATGTCCTCAGGGCCGAACGTGTTATGAATGGTTCACAAGTGGTGAAAACAAACAGGAGGTTGGGGCTGGCAGGTCGGGGGTTTGAAGAAGAGGAGGGGAAGAGAACTATGCTGGCAGTGATGTATGCTACAGAAAGCAGGTAGAGGTATTGTGTAAGCCCTAAGGTATATTGCTTGCAAATTCATTTTATACATTATGTCCAGGGTTGTAGTGGAGGGTAAACGCGCATTTAAACGCCGTTTACGCACCTCTGGAATTGGGTTGTATTCTGCCGTTCGAATGATCCGAAATAAATTTGGTGTCATTTTAAAACACCCATGACTAAATTTCATATGGTTGAACATCTAAACGCTGTAGTCTGAATAATTTTCATCTGCGCTGTTGTCTGTGACTTTCCAATCAGTGCCTTGCGGCTACGGCGGCGACACCAATCAGGATCCAGGAAGTATGTAAACACATACGCGTTGTGGATTAGCCTGCCTGCCTAGCTGTTCGGAATGGATTAATTAGCCATGGATATCAGGAGATTTTTGAAGAGGCCATCGAGTGCTCCCACTCCCACGTATGCCCGCAAAAGGCCTCAAGTACAAAGTAAGGTCAATTCATTCAATTCACAAAACGTTGATTTGGTTCGCACAACATCGCATTAAGACAGGGACTTAACGCTAACGTGCTTTCAAATACGATGATGCAGGTAACCAGCCAACCTTCCCGGTTATTTACATTTAAATACACCTAATGAAACGTAATAATAAATAAATAAATAATACAATTCATAGTTTACCCACCTTTTAATTTTTACCACTTCAGCCCTGCCCTCAAAATACAGTAAGAATCATTTGCTTTTTTTATTATTGTTGCTTGTTTTTTCCACAGGTACACTTGCACTTATAGCGGTTCATGTTGTTTAATTGTAACTTGTTTATACATGCTCTTATGGTTCTTCCCTTTGGCACTTACTTTGGTTGTTCACAATGTGTGCTTCATGTTTTGGCTACTCGCAATGTTTTTGTGGCTATCTTGTTGTTATGATCAGTGACCTATGCACTTTGTAAAGCTCTCTCTTGGAAGTCGCTTTGGATAAAAGCGTCTGCTAAATGAATAAATGTAAATGCTAGGATATACATAACAGAAATTAAAGGGGGGGTTTGCCACATCCCAACCCTGACCATGTTTTTAGGGTTGGGGTTTAGGGCCCGAGCTACGGTTAGGGTCTAGAGTTCTAGACCGCCGTGACCTTTACCGTTGGTCTGGCCCTGCTACCAGACCTCCCCCCCCATTGCTAGCGTAGGCCAGGATAAAAAATCAAAATAAATATCTGGCAAGTTAATCTTAAAAAGTCATGAAGATCGCTTTCTATCTTAGGCAGATTCCCAGGTAAGGCAGCTAATACTAGACCAGATGGTTAGCTATCATGGTTGAAAAGCAACATCAGTTAATCAGCAAACAGAAACCACTGTGTGTGAACACCTGGATTACTGCAAATCACATCCACACGCGCAAACAAAAAAACAAGCCCCAAAACATCCACAAATTATTAATCTCTCTCTCTTTCTCATGCATTTGCGCTATTTCCATCTCTCTCCCTTTCTCCTTCGACACGTTCGGTCTCCCTCCTCGCTTTCTCATGCACACTCACTCACTGACTCGGGCTTGGTCACATCAAAGATGAATCCGTCGGCGCAGAATCAATGACGTGAGGGCACTTTTAAGATCTTAACGAGTGCTGAAAGATCCTCAAGACTACGAGCTGTCACTCTTCTGTCTGCCCTCTCTCTCCTGCACTTTCTGGGAGGTGATGGAGAGCAGGGAGTCAGAGGGTGACCGTGCCTGTGTGTGTGTGTGTGTGTGTGTGTGTGTGTGTGTGTGTGTGTGTGTGTGTGTGTGTGTGCGGTTGTTTATCACAGACCTGTCACTGTCGTCGAGGCGGGGTTCCATTGAAAAGGCACCTGATCTGTAACACGTGGATACACTCGAGCAAACACGCACACACAGAGACACAGGCCGCAGAATGCAAAATAGCATTCTAACCTCGGCCCGCAGACCTTGAGGCCATGAGTGTGTGTGTGTGTGTGTTACTATATCTCACTATAGACTCACCCATCCTGCTTTCTCTGAATGTTTGTAATAAGAGCACAAGAGACAGACAGACAGACTGACAGACTGACAGGGAAATGCCCCTGTAGGCTGGCAGCTAGGCCCATGCCTGGTTAGTGTAATGACACTGTACACTAGCAGAGCCAAGTGACTGTGACGTCCATTACTCTCTGCCACATTTGGCTGCACAAAGCTCGCAGGGATTCTGTCATTAGGAATCACATTACCATCCAGAGGATAGTCTCACCACTGTTAGACTTCGAGTTCTCTGGGTATTATGGTAATAGGTGAAAGAGCAGCAAAGTCAGTCCCATCTCTCATTCCAGCCTCATCTTTTTAGTTTTACGGTGACAAGGTAGTAGGTGTTGTAAAACTGTGTGTGTGAGGAGGGGTGTTTATTGATGGCTGAGGACAATAAATGCCCGGTCAGCATTTCAGTTGGTGCTAAAAGTTGGCTGGACAGCCCCAAGCCAGGCTTGGATGTTTAAAGTCTGGCAAAGTGTGTTCTATCTGTGAATATGATGGTTTTGTGTGTGTGTGTGTGTGTGTTTTGTTTAATCTCTGAGTCAACATGTCTTTTTTGCTGTTATATCTGAGGCTACTGATGGCTGCTAAAACAAAGCTAATTATTGATTGAACTTGTGCTGAGGGGATTCGGGTAAACATTCCGGAAGTTTCCATTCTCTGCTCAAACTTTCCTTCTTTGTTTTGGGTAAATGTCGTCGGTTTGATTCGTTTTTTTCTTTTTATTGATGTGGAGAGCACAAAGATAGAACAGTCCCCTTCATCTTCAGAAATGGCTCCAAATCTTCCCACAAACAAAATTCAATTTCTTCATTTAAATATATATTACTTTTTGAAATGCTTCTGTGTTAATGGTCAATTATTTCTGGCGTCCTGGGGGTGATTGCTTCAGGGTATAGGCTGATATTATCATATTAATGGACTTGAAATTATGTTCATTGCTGTCATCACAATGCATCTAATCCTACATGGAGACAAAACGCATGACAGAGTGAAAGTCGATCCCATTTCTTTTTTCGAATGGGAAATGCTTAAGTTAATTGCTTGTTGTCTACACATTCCAAAAATTGATTCTGTGCTCATACATTTTTTTCAAATTCTTTTTGGGATGCAAAAAATGTCATCAATTACTTTAGAAATTCATAGTAAGTTGTGTTATTACACTGTGATTACACTGTTGTTACACCATTGTAACAGTTTTGTTATTACACTATTGTTATACTGTTATCACACTTTTGATGTTGTTATTACACTATTGTTACGCTGTTATTAAACTTTGTACACTGTTATTACATGTTTATTATGTTGTTATTACACTGTTGTTATTACACTATCATTACACGGTGATTACACTGTTTGCTATACAAATACTTTGTTACTGTACTTAAAGATAGGCAATGTTGTTGAGAAGCACTTTTTGTCATATTTATTTTTAAACATTAGAATCTGTACTTCTACTTGAGTGAAGGATGTGTGCACTTTTTCCATCTCTGACCTTATAAAAGTTTTAGCTTTTTTGCGTTTTTAGAATTTGGATACACCCCTATGCAGTGTTGTGTATGGTCAACTAAGGGAATGTAGTAAAAGGGAGGTGTTATACAACATCCTGGTTTATGAAGGGTTTAGAAGACACAGTGTGTGTCATAAAACACACAACCTACATGACGTTGAAGGTTGTAGGCGCTGAAAGGCATGAAAGCATGACCCCTAAGATGGGTCCCTTTTTGTTGGGCTGTTAACACAACCTCTTACAGCGCCACTCGACCACACCCTCCCCCGCACGTTCCTCTGCCATTTTGTCAGAACACCCATCTCTCCACTCTCTCCTTCATTCAGTCCGTCCCTCACTCTCTCCCTAATGGCTGCACGGTACATTGGAAAATTAAATACCTGGGATGAGGTCTCGACTCGTTTGTCTTTGCATTAGTGCTCAATGGTTCATATCTTTGTCACCTCAGAACTAGGACGCTGGCCCAGGCACTTGGGGGACAAATGTGATCGTTTTCCTGGAGAGCTTTTGTGTTCTGGAGCTCTGTATTCCACAGACCGTTGAGAACCGTCTTTTCAAGGCAACACCGTTGGTGAGGTGAAAACAAAATGTCGGCATGGCAACCGGTCTGGCTTACCAGGCAATTAAAGCAAGTGAAGGTTTTGCTTCCAGTGTGGGGGCAACCTCAGTAATTATGAACTTTAAACAATGTAATTACCTAATACGTTATGCATGAAAGGGTCATTATCAAACAATAATCACAAGTTGACATGAAAATGTTATGAGACAGGTGGGGGGGGGGAGACTCACTAGGAGGTGGGTGGAATAGAAAGCCATCAACATGTCACAACCAGGGGGCGGGGTTTGTTTTCAAATGTGGATGAGACAACGTTTTTAATAACTGAGAATGCGGGCGTTAAATAAGAGGGGGGGGGGGGGCTGGGTGGGGTTGGGTGAGGGGGGGGGCTGGGTGAGGAGGGTGGGGTTGGGTGAGGAGGGGGGGGAGGGGGGGCAAACAGACAGGAAGTGCTCACAAGATCAAGAGGAGAAGAAGCTCATCACTTGTCAGTGTGTGTGTTTTTTCTTGTGTGCACTCCCTTCCACCCTCCTTCTCTTTTTAAGTTTGGGTTTCTCTCTATTTCCCTCTCTCTGTCTCTCTCTTTGTGTTCTTGTCTTACATTTAGTCATATAGCAGACGCTCTTATCCAGAGCGTACAGAGCGTAAGTACAGGGACATTCCCCCCCGAGGCAAGTAGGGTGAAGTGCCTTTCCCAAGGACGTAATTTTGCATGGCCAGGAATCGAACCGGCAACCTTCTGATTACTAGACCGATTCCCTAACCGCTCAGCCATCTGACTCCCTGTCTTCTGGTGAGGAGACAGATTCGATTCTACTGAGCAGGGCTGCTGGCCGTGTGTACAGAGGTTGTTGTGTGTGTTGTGTGCTTAATGTGGGGTGCAGGGGGGGTCAGATGGCTGAGCGGTGAGGGAATCGGGCTATTAATCAGAAGGTTGCCGATTCGATTCCTGGCTGTGACAATTGACGTTGGAAATGCCTTGGGCAAGGCATTTCACCCTACTTGCCTCTGTGAGAATGTCCCTGTACTTACTGTAAGTCGCTCTGGATAAGAGCGTCTGCTAAATGACTAAATGAAATGAGTAATGTTGACTGTGTTTCTCGCGTTTAAGCGCCACACTGCTGCAGAGCTCAGAGGAGAAAGCCTGCCAACCTGATTTCAAACTCAGTTTCCGTGGCGGCCTTTGAAGAAAATAAAACTGTCTGCTTCTCTTCTTCTCACACTGCGCTCTTTTTAATCTGTTATCCCTAACAATACACTCCCTCACACACACACAAACACAAGTCGCACACAAGCATAAGCAGAAGTCACAAAGTACCCAAAAATCCTTTTAGAGGGATTGAAAAATAAACAACGCCATAATAAACAGCGTGTCCGTATCGACTTATATTCTCAGCGAATAAACTGTGGAGTTTATTCTTTCTCTCTCAGTAAACAGGAGACGGTTTTTGAATACTTTAAACTCATTGTTTTTTTGTGCTGTGCACACGCTATAGTTAATCATTCAAACCATGCAGTCGTGACCATGACCATGCACTCTCACATTAAGTGTATCTAGGACTGATCATGTTTGTCTAGTGGTTGAAATTCAAGGCGTGTGGTATCCATATCTCTTTGTCAAACTGTTTTGGCAATGTCTCCTGTTTGAGGATTAACAGCTCCTGACAACCGCAAACATTTGTGTTTCCTCATCTTTAGAAGATTACTGTCGGCGCACCAATCAGGTTCAGAGCTTCCAGAAAACAGAGTTTCAGATTGTGAGCACCGGTGACAAAAAGATAGCATATCTAAGGAATCTGTATAGTGTGTGCATTTGTTTATTTATTTTTTACATCTGTGTAAGCGTGTGTGTGTGTGTGTGTAGTTTTTTTGTTTTTAAGGGCTAGTGTATTTTAGCTGAAGATATCCAAAGATGAACACAAACATTTGTATTCCATTCAAAAAGTAGTTTTTTTCCCACATGGAATACCCACAGGACCCTTCTTTAAAATATTTATCTCTGAAGGTGCTTTCTCCTCGGCTGATAAAACCTGTCAGCCAGCACACTTTCCAGTCGTGCTTTTAGGGTAGAAAATATCCTTTATTTTCATCTATTTTTAGTTTTTTCTACCCCCTCCATTTCCAGCAATGACATTTTCCAAACACACTCTAATAAATCAAATATTTATAGCCGTCATGGACATGGATTACTTTGCCAGGAAAAAGGCCAACTTGTGTGTTTGTGACAAAGAAGTTAAGTGTTTTGAGACATGACAGAAATACCAGTGAGAAGTCCCCATAAGAAAGTCTTCTTAGTAAAAAAAAATGTTTCATCCCTGCCGAGGAATTTATGTCTTCCCTTCTGTCACCTTCTTTGCTTCTATCACTTAGACACGTGACACAAGAAAACAACTAATTAAAAACTCACTCTCTTCTGTCTAAACTTTGCCGTGCATTTGTCATCAGGAAACTCCCTCTCCGGCCACAACAAAACCGCTCGCATCTTCAACCAACAACGTATTTGTACCAAAGTCTCGCCCAGGCTCCGACGCAGCATCAATTTACTTTGACCTTGATTCGGCGTAATCATGCACACTGACGTCCAATCAAAAACACATCTCAGACTGAGAGCAAAAATAAATTAAAGTGCGCCCGCCTGTGAGTTGCTTTCATAGAAGCAATACCTGCCTGTCGCTCGTTCCTACCTCTTTGTTTTCACCAAAGAGCAGAGAGAAGAGTCTGTGTCACATTAGATTTCCACTTCTGAGAACAGGAGGAATGAAAAAGAGAGGAACGGAGAATAGATTTGTATCGCTGAGAAAACAGTTTGAGTAATAGATTTCTAGGACTTCTTTCACGCTGACCTGAAGCATAAAAATGAATGAGGGTTTCTAAAGTGGACATTACCAACCATGATATTGCCCCCTGCCTGTGTAAAAGTCGTGCGTGTCCCTGAGTGTGTGTGTGTGCCTTCCCTTGTGTGTGTACAAGACGAATGTTGGGAAGGTCATTAGTGCCTCCCCCACCATTGCGCTGCACATCCTGGGTAATGCGAGGCGTTTAGTCAGTGGCGCCTCCAGACCGCTTGCCCTGCGACCCTCAGAGCATGTTCACAACAGCCCCCTCCCCCACCCCTCCCCCCTTCTGCAGTAATGTCCACAGCCTCACCAACGATGGCTCTAACTGATGAAATCCCGACCGTCAGATTCCCCTGTGGGAGAAGGCTTGGAGCGTGAGGGTCAGACAAGATCCATCAGACCCAGAGTCGCCCGTAACAGAGGCCTCCCTCAGCCTCACTTGACTCGGAGGTCAACCAGATTCAGATGACAATTGGCCCCTGTGTTGTCTGAAGTGTCCGTGTGCATGTTGTGTGAGTGTAATGGCTCAGGGGGTTATCAAGACCCGAGTAGCCGCAGAAAGGGCCTCTCAGACGAGCTTCTATCGGAACAGCCAAATCAGATTCGCTTAACTTCCAAAAACGGATGACGGAAATGTCAGGACTGTTTTCGGAATAGCAATGAGATTCAGGCCACTGGCTACCCAGCAAAAAATGCCCTGTCAAATTCAAGTGCAAAAATATTAGTTGTGAGCTTGCTTAAAACAAGTAAATTAGGCTGCCAGTGCAGTAAGGAATATTCACTTGGTAAGATTTCTTAAAATAATGTGTTGTTTACTTAATAAGTCAGCAGAGGGGGATTCCAGAAAGCAGGTTATGCGACATAACCGGGTAAGTTAACTCTCCAGCTGACACACAATAGTTACTGGCAATGTTGCTACAACGCTGGCTGTCATATGAGAAGTTAACTTACCCAGGTATGTCGTATAACCTGCTTTCTGGAATCCCACCAGATAAGCCTTTAGTCCAAATAGATTTAAATCTAAAAACAAGATAACCATACTCAGTTAAACGTACAATTTCTGCTTCCCCCAGGTTACTCTTTTTCCAAAACAGTCCTCTAACATTGTCTTATATACTCAGTTGGTCAGGACGTGGAAGACCAGAAGAAGTTTGGCTGTCATGGTGGTGCTTTGTTGACGTTTGCTCCAACTCATTACATCCAGATTGATGTTTCCCAGATGTTGTCCCATCTGCTCAGTTGTCCAAGCGAACTTGTCTGTATGGCTGCATCAGAAGGGATACTTAGAGATAATTAGGGATAATTCAGCTATATGGTTCATAACACTCTTCCCAACCAACATATCTCAGAGCCCCCCCCCCCCAGTCAAAGAAATCTCAAAACAGTACTGAAGTATCATATGATACAACCCGCTTCCCCATTCGAACATTTCCTTTATGTCCTTTATGGCAAGACATTTATTTAAAAGTTGATCTTTCAAACTACTTATAAATCAACTGCCATTCAGCAGCTCAAAGGCTGATCATGCTAGATATCATGATGAAAACTAACGTCTTTGTTCCAAATTGCTCTCTCGTGGGTAATACTGTTCATCTCAGCGACAGAATGGGAACAAGAGGCAAAACCTCTCAACCGTCGAACAACAGATGAATCGCACAAGGTCGGACCAAATCCCTACGTTTAATTGAAAAGACTTCTGGGTTTTTGGAGAAAGCAAAGAACCTTCCATGTCCACAACCGAGGCCTGTGTGTAGGCGGAGCTTACAGTAAGTGTTCCATCTGAAGAGCTCTTGGCGAGAATTATAAAATGACCCTTTCAAAAACAGGAGAAAGGGTCAACAGGAAAGGCAGAAAAAAGGATCCTTCAGGTTTCTGCATTCTCATTGGAGGAGCCTGGGGAACAGCGCAGGCCAAGTCGAGCAATCGCCCTTGAAATACGTCACTCGCCGCACGTCTTTGACAACTTCAAAGGAAGACAGGCACTGGGAGATTTCAAAGGCCGGTCTCTATCATTGGTTCATTATTTCCATCCCCATCTTTCATGTGAATGACTGATTATACAGACAGCGTTACCTCAATCCTTTCATCCTCCCATGCACACACAAAGACACATGCACACACCTTTAGACAGGACTGAAAAAGCATTCACAAACAATTTGGCTATGTCAGAGAGATTTTTCACACTGACTTCAAGAGCCAGAGCAGCATTTTTTCTTGATCAGTCATAGCTTTATCGTTTGCAGTTTTTTCCCTTAGCTTCAACTGTAACGTGTTTTGATTTGTTTTGTATTTTAGCAAAGGGATTTATGGTTTATTTTGCTTTGTTCTTAGGTCACTGTAAGCAGGCTGTGTTTATGTCAGTAGAAAAGTAGAGAGTTTTCTCAGGGGAACACAAGACGGGGAACAGTTTGAAATAAGGAGGGTAGTACAACTGGGGGAAAATGGGGTTGGAGAGGAAGGGGAGATGACAGGTAATTCGCGGGTTGCCAGGTTTTTCATTCTCCAGGTTTTGATTCCGAGGAAAGAGTGTGAGAATCCGTTCTCATTATCTGGTGTGGTGGAACAGAAAACCCTGGTCAATATTGTGGACTGCGAGTGTGTAAGGCCTGTGTGTGTAAATGTGTTTGTGTGCGCGCGTGCTATTTCAGCTTTACCGGCAAGAATCTTGTTCCTCCAGGCTAAATTACTAACAAAGGACCTTTTTTACAGTGACTTTTCTTTTACAGTGTCTGCCCTGGTGGGGAGGGATCAATTGGGGCCAGGGCACCCCCAACCACCCCTGAGATCCCAGAGGCTAATTTAGCTTCTCCGCTAACCACATCTGTGACCTCAGCTTTTCACCCCTCACCTCTCTCAACCTTGTTACCGCGGTGACAGCCATGTAGCGTCAACCCCTGTCACCTTGGCGACCGGCCTCCTTCTTCACCCTCTGTTTTCCTGTCTACTCTTTGGCTCATCGAATATCCGCCTTCAGACTCATGCTGAATACAAATGAGGGAGAACCTGGAAGGGTGTTCGAGATTCATGAATGGGCTCATCTTCGATGCGTTTTTTTATGTCAGAGGTGTAGTAACAGGCCATTGCCATTGGTTTGTTTGTCTATATGTGAATTTATCGATATTCCCAAGCGTTTATATCACTTAACCCTAACCCAACCCATTTCTATGGCCGTATATGATTGCCTCTGTGACAACATGTGTAAAAAGGGCTATACAAATACAATTTGAGTTGATTGATTTGACTGCAGTCAATTGAAGGGGCTGTGTCACATTTAGTAAATGTCACATTTATTTTTGTAAATTATGGATAGCTGTTCCACCTAGTTTTTGCTCGAACTTCTGACATTCAGACAGACACAGGCGCAATCACGAGAGTAGAGAGAGAGAGAAACATATTCTGTGTACAGTAGATAAAACTAGACAGTGACGTTATTTGTGTACGGGAAATGATCTGTCATTTTCTTCCTCATGGATCAGTGTGATCTCATCCCCAACATGCAAACAACAAAGAGTGATTGATCATAAAATGAACACAGTGTATAAAAATAAGCTGTGATATTACTTTCTTCGTGTTTTGAGACTGTGAGGCTAATAAAATGTTATTTTCACAGTCCTTTTTAGAAGCAATGTCACAGAGGGATTCACATACGCCCATGGAACTGCACCCAAACCAACCTCACCCAACTGCACCCACACCAA
>NC_085037.1:11696424-11708000 GCF_963692335.1 Osmerus eperlanus
TTATCTGTGTCAGCGTTCGGCGCAGTGCCCCCGTCCTCCAGTCCCTGATTATCTGCTACACCTCTGTACTTTATACTTACATACTTTCTACATCACTTTGGATGAAAGGAAATGGATAAGCATCAACACAAACGCAAGAGTGTTTGGGATGCGAAAACAGATCCGCCGTAAACAGGTTTGTTTACGCGCCATCACGAGTCAGCGAGAGGGGTTCGAGCTTGAGTCCTGTGAGACGCGCTCGTCAAACCACCAAACTACCAATTCCAAGAACAGCTCGTATTGAAAGGGTCAGCCCACACGGCTGTGATGGGTGGGGTGCCCTGAGCTTGTACCCTCAGTAAGTCCATCATGGGTAATCATGTGGATGGCTGCAGTGCAAGGAGGAGACGACACAGACAGATTGATGTGTTCCTTAATGTCTGCCAGGTGCCATTTCCCCATTATGAGAACTGCACAGCTGTGAGGTTGTGGAAAACAGCCCCATCATCTGAATTATGATGTGTGTGTAGCACTGGGGTGTGTGTGTGTGTGTGTGTGTGTGACTCGTTCTTATCTGGTTGCATCTTATCTCACTGTCTCTTTCTTCCTCTCTCTCTCATTACTTCCCCTGCTCTCTCAATCTCTCTCCCTCTATCGCTCTCTCCCTCTTCTTCCCTGTCTGTGACTTCTTCCTCCCTTTATCTGTTTCAGTCTTTGGCGCAGTGCCCCGCAAGGTGAGAACAAAGCAGATGATATTGGGTGTGTGTTTACGCACAATACTGTGTGTGAGTATGTGCAGTCACTCCATGTGGCCTTGTCACAGTCTGTCTCTGAGCAGTGACAGTGACACCTCCTCTGGCCCTGCCTATCAATAATAGATGAAACCTGACACCGATAACCCCCTCTCTCTCCCCCCCTTTACCCCCCCTTTACCCCCCCCCCATCACCACCGCTGCTCGTCGACCGAACACAAACACTGTTTACCAAAACAACGTCTTCTGAGGGTCGCCAAGTTGAGAGAGGATTGCTTGAGCACGATGTGACAGATTAGAGGCCTTTGAGATAAACAGCTCAAGCCAATCACAGGCCGGGTGCTGATAAGGCACTGTGGCTGTCAATCAGGCCCTTGTCCTCTGCCAGGTTGGGTTCTACGCTGCGGCAGTTTCAATGCGCCGTGCAAACTGTTCACTTCTCTCGGCGGTTGAGGCTGTCTGGAGACAGGATGTTGAGCTAGGAGAGTGATGCTTCTTTAACGATGAGTGAGGGAACTTGGAGATTGCTTAAACATCTATCATTCTTTTGTTTCTTTGTACTAGAAGGTATTCTTGGAAAGTCACTATTCACAGCAAAAGAAGTTTCACAGTGAAATCGGATGCTGTGGCAGATTCTGCTTGTGCTCACCTTTTCAACTTTTTGTCTCCATGGAAATGTCTGCATGTATGTGGGCGTGCAGCAAGCTCTCCTATAAATATGTATGTGTGTGTGTGTGTGTGTGTATCTGTTACGACGCATGCATCACTTTACATAGCTATCCAGACTGCTGTCCACCACGGACGTCAATACCATTTCCACGGTGAAGCAGGCACTTACAGATACACACAAACCCGTAGCCACACACACACACACATTACAGACAGCAAAAGTCGGACTCTTTACGGCTGTGTGTCTTTCTCTGACCGCCTCCCAGATCGATTAGCACCTCGTTAGATTCCGGCTGCATCTCTCCGTGTTACTCACACCATTAAGCATGGAGGCCTCAGAGGGATTTCTTTCTCATTTTCACAGCCTTCAGGGCTCTGACATCTTTTCCTCCAACTTTTTTTTTTATCGTTTTCGACATCGCTGCGGTACTGTCTTCGGAAACCAGACGAGCTCTGAAAGTAGGAGGGGGAATCACAGCCCGGCACATATTCAGGACGTGTACCGGATGGCTTGGACGTTCTTTTTCTCCAGGAGTGTCTTTTGTGAGGTCAGTGCATATTTGTTGGCCTACGGGGGCCATACAGGTCTGCTGGAGATGTTGAAAGGCCAATGGGGACACACAGACCCTGCTACAGGCATCTGTGATTGGCTAGAGTAGGATATGGTAGCTGTTGCGGGCGAGATGACGATGAGGCCGTTGGTGACCCCAGCCTCGGCCCTGAGAACCTCCAGCGAATTGCTTGAGTACTTGTGGTGACGTCGTATCGCATCTCTGGTTTCTCTGTCTGGTGCTCTCTTCACCCCCCCCCTCCGGCCACACACACACACACACCCTCTCTTTCTATTATCCCTCATTTTCACCACGGTGTTACTGGAACTGTGTCGACCGCAGGCCAGCTCATCACATAGACCTCTTTTGTTTCCTCTCTCGCTTCATGGTTTGTGTAAACGTCTCTCCTCTCTGTCACCAGCACGGTCACTTCTCAGCCCGTCTGCCTGTCTCCTCTTCTTCTTCATCTTCTGCTTTTCTCGCTGTCGCCGCACCCCTCGGCCCAGCAGCCCCTCTCTCCTTCTACCTCTCCCTCATCCCCCCATTCATCTCCATCAGCACAGTGACTGCTACCACTTCAAGCCCAACTATCCATCTCCCTCTCTCTCCCTCCCTCCCTCCCTCCCTCCCTCCCTCCCTCCCTCCCTCCCTCCCTCCCTCCCTCCCTCCCTCCCTCTCTCTCTCTCTCTCCCTCCCTCCCTCTCTCTCTCTCTCTCTCTCTCTCTCTCCCTCCCTCCCTCCCTCCCTCCCTCCCTCCCTCCCTCCCTCCCTCCCTCCCTCCCTCCCTCCTCTCTCTCTCTCTCTCTCTCTCCCTCCCTCCCTCCCTCCCTCTCTCTCTCTCTCTCTCCCTCCCTCCCTCTTCCTCTCTCTCGCCATCGTATCTCTGCATCTCTCGTTCCCCGTGTCGCTCCCTGGTTTTTCCCTGTCGTTCACTCTCCCTCTCTCTCTGTCCTTCTTTGTTGGTGAAGAGGCAGGCACCATCACACTGACACAGAGGGGGGGGGGGGGGGGGATTACACCATTAAAACACTCTGCAGCCATTTGTAAAAGCCAGTCCAGACAGCACTGTCGACCGTCTCAGAGATTAAAAACACTTTGATTTATTTACCCCTCGGAAAAGGCTTGCTCAGTCTCTGACTTCTATTTTCCCCCCAAAAAATTATTTTTCTGTATGTGTGTGTTTGTGTGTGTGTGACCTATTGTCTGTGTGTGGATGCACGCATGTGTGTAAGTGTGTGCAGCCGTGTGTGTGTGTTTGACAGCTTGCGTGTGTGCGATGTACTCATGTGTAAGTACGTACAGGCGCTGGTGTCTGTGTGCAGGCACAAGTCACAGGCACGAGAAAGCTAAATCCACAGTCTGGCCCAATTCACATTTAGTCATTTAGGCTCTTATCCAGAGCCACTTACAGTAAGTACAGGGACATACCCCCCGAGGCAAGTAGGGTGAAGTGCCTTGCCCAAGGACACAACGTCATTTTTTCACGGCCAGGAATTGAACCGGCAACCTTCTGATTACTAGCCCGATTCCCTAACCGCCCAGCCATCTGACACCTATTGTGACACATCGCAGCACAGCGAGAGAAAGCACCTGTTTTGTGTTGCTGGGCTGTGCTCCACCATTGCATTGGGTCCTTTCGGCTAGTATTTGCCAGATATCAAGTAGTCGATGGTATTGGTAGCAAGTTATTTTCAAAACGCCAATTGGGCAAGACAGGGCAGGCTGAAAAGCCATTAGAGGGTGGAGAGAACAGGCTGTAGCGGGGCTTCAGATCGCTGGGTAAGCATACGGCAGAGGGCCCATAGTATAAATCATAAATCATTCACAGTCTCTCCCTCAGGAGCCTATGTTTAAATATTAATGTTTTCCATTCAGATCACAGTCACCCTGACCCTCCCAGCTAGGACTTCTCTCCGAGGACACACACACATGCACACACACATACAAACACGCACACACACACACATGCACAAATACATGCGGTAAAAGCACACACAAATGCAGACTGTCTTTCTCGTTCTCTCTCTTAAACACACAAACACAAACACAGACGTACAGATATATAACTGTTCCTAATACACCCCTCGGCACATCCTTACATCATATGTTTCTGCGTGCATGCAAAACACAGGCAGCATGCAACTCAACTCATCCACACTCTTTTCTCTCTCTCTCTCTCTCTCTCTCTCTCTCTCTCTCTCTCTCTCTCTCTCTCTCTCTCTCTCTCTCTCTCTCTCTCTCCCACCCTTCCTTTCCCTCTATCTGTCCCTCTCCCCCTCTCTCTATCTCTCCCTATCTCTATCTCTCCCTCTCTCTATCTGTCCCTCTCTCTATCTCTCCCTCTCTCAATCTGTCTCTCTTTCTCTCTCCGCACGTATCCCCCTCCCTCCCTCTTTCAATCCATTTAATTTCAACCTCGGATTAAATTGATTTGATTCTCGTTCACTTTCTATTTTCTCTCCCTCCCCTCACCGTGTCTGCTACATATGTCTATGGCTTCCACTCCTGTAGCTCCCTGTCTTTTTGGTTGACAGATATAACCCCCCCCCCCCCCCCCCCTTATCAGCCAGGGGAGCTTTGGGGATCTGACACCTACACAAACAGCTGACATCTGGCTCCACCAAACAAACATCTCTTCAATACCTTTCCACGAGGACCTGAGGGAAGCCTTCACTCCCAAATGTTCAAAAACAACCCAATTAAAAAACAACCCTAACCCCAACCCCTCAATCCAACCCCATCACATTGGTCTAATCTCCCTGCGTTCCTCACTGTCTCTTTACTTCTTCTTCATTTTTTTGTCCTTTCGTTCTTCTCCTCTCTTTTGTGTCCTGTGTGTGTGACGCACACATTCACACACACACACACCTACACACACATTCACACACACGTACACAGACACACACACACCTACACCCCCCCCCACACCCCCCCCCCCCCCCCACACACACACACACACACACACAGGTAGCTGTTTCAGGCTCTCTGTCTGTTTTAAATCCATCTCTGTGTTTTCTTCCTCGCTCTCCGCACGGCTGCCTCGTTCTCAGTGCTCTTTTAATACAGCCCCTGTTTAGATCAATCTCTCTCCCAATCAATATTTAATATCAGAAAGACGTGATGGCCTTTTCGCAGTATGTACTCTGGTGGATCGTCAAGACACACCGGTGATCGTCTCCGTTCAACACCTTCACGGGGAAAGTAATGAAATATTGGATTGGTGAGGTATTCTGAGGCCTTTGCTGTAGGCTAGTGTACCATGTCTGCATTTAGTCTCAAATGTGATGTAATCACCTCAGTTTTTTCATTGGTTTCCACACTGGCACTAAAAGCACGTTAAGTACAGTATAGATAATTCCAGTCAGATTTCTGTTCCAGCGAACAACGTCCGTATAGTTGAGTGATTGCTCTTGGCTAAAAGCTTTTGTTTTTTTTAACCTTGATGCCTTTGCGTGGTGCCTGTATTTCGGTCTGTGGGTGCCTTTGTGCAAAGTCCCCATTCTCACATTAAGAATGCATTACAAGCCTAAGTGTATGGGCTGGGTAACTAGAGAGCTGGCAGGAATTACAGTCTATCTTGCATGTGCTGTATAATTTATAGTGCTGGGGCCCTCTAGGTTTATAATGGTCTCCACTCTCATTATCCAGTCCTTGTTTTCTCACTGTGCCTTTGGAGACTGGTATGATCATAATTATTGCATCTTTAAACAACCAACAAGTTATCATATACAGATGAAACATAGAAACTTGGGTTGTATGATGCCTCCTGTCCTTGTGGCCGGAGAGAAAGAGAGATGGAGTGAGATGGGGAGAGAGAGAGAGAGAGAGAGAGAGAGAGAAAGAGAGATGGAGTGAGATGGGGAGAGAGAGAGAGAGAGAGAGAGAGAGGGGGAGGGGGAGAGGGAGAGATTTCCGATCTGGCAGCATCAGGTTTCCCAACAAGCTTGTCCATCATTTGTTACGGCTCCCAGCCACTTCCTGTCTCTATCTACTTCCTGTCCCAGTTGAGATTGATGTGGCCTGGAGTGGTGCTGATGACCGTGTCAGACTAACCAGGACTTGAGTTCTCCTTCCAGGTTGCCAGGTTTCCCTGAAACCCCCTCTCAGGGGGACACAAAAATTACATTTTGACTTGACAGATTAGAAAAGGCAAGATTAGAAAAATTCTTCAAAAGTTTTGCATTCACAGATAAGAGCCCACAAAGTGTATCTATTAAAGTGACAGTTCGTCAGTATTCACCTGATTGCGTTCTGACAGAACAAGTAGAACACTTCAAGACCCTTCAAAAGTGTGGACGTACCGTAGAGCTGGAAACAAAAAGACAGATGAAAACGCACAGGTAATTGACTGCATATCTAAGACAGCACTTGTGTCCAAATGTGTTCTGGCAAACACCCTGGTGTTGCAAGAAACAGGAGCATTCAGATATGTACATCTCTGCCAGCAGGGGTTCATGCATAAACAATGCTGTCATATTTATCAAGGCGTCCCCACAGAGTTCCTCTCGCTGTTGTACTGGTACACTAACTACCTCTGCCAGGGGAACCTGACAGTATCGGCACAACACATGTTTTTAAGTGATTAAAATGTGTGTTGTCCTTGTTGGCTTTTCTTATCACCGGGTATTTTAGGTGTTTCTCCTCCAGCGCTCAGGTCGTAGGGGCAGCTGCGGTAAGCTGATAAAAATGCGACATTTCTGCTGCACTGAGACACACACGCCCACATACACACATACACACACGCGCACACATACTCACACGCACAGACACACACTCACACACACACTTCTAGGGGAGGTTTAGAGGCCATCTCAGGAGTGTTGAGGTGATAAAAACTGATTCCCGTCCCGGCAGTTGAGCATTTTATTCATTTTTTTCCCTTCTTTTTCCCTTTTTTTTAATCTGAGACCTATTGTTGGAACACTGGGTCGTTATTTGGTTTTGTCAAGAGGGCAGGATTTGCAGGGGGGGTTTAGAGAAAAGGGAGTCAGGTGGCTGAGCGGTTAGGGAAGCGGGCTTGTAATCAGAAGGTTGCCAGTTCGATTCCCGGCCGTGCCAGATGACGTTGTGTCCTTGGGCAAGGCACTTCACCCTACTTGCCTCGGGGGGAATGTCCCTGTACTTACTGTAAGTCGCTCTGGATAAGAGCGTCTGCTAAATGACTAAATGTAAATGTAAAAGGGGAGGAAGACGGAAAGGGGGGATTGTGGGGGAGAGGGAGAGGTGGAGGAAGAGTTGGAGGAGAAGAGGGAAAGATGGAGGGAGAGGGAGGGTTTAGGAGGGTGGGGCTTCATGCTTTAGTTCACTGCAGACTCATCTGACTGAGTCAACCCAGATATAGCTTCCCGCTTTATTCTGCTCTACTCGAATGGAATTCACCGAACAGCTCTCGCTGGAATGATAACAGACTCTTTCCTTGGGTGAAACATTGGGGAGGAAGGCTTTCTGTTTGCAGCGAGGCGTTCGGTGATCAAATAAACGTGGGAGAAATTATATTGGGCTCCAGCTCGGGCGTGAAACCGTGTCAACCGTCGTTACACACGACAGGATCTCCAATAATGTTAACCTTGAACATGTCCCTTGTCTGTGGTAGAGAAACAGGGCCCGCATGTGCTGCATCTACATTGCGGCCTGCTCTCTGGCTGGACTCACGGAAAGTAAGAAGATGGAAAGGCCAGAGTTCAAGATGACGAGAATAGCAGTTGTGGTAATAAACAATGTATTGGCATGACGATGAAATACCTTCTGGCACATAAAAAATGGCCAACAGGCGGGAATCATTTTTGCAGTGAACGTCAACCTCAACCACAATTTAAGGAGGATTTGTTGAAGGAAAGGCCGTTCCTGCCTCTGCGGTATTGTTGTGAAATGTAAGGTCACTCTTCCTGGGTGAGCAACCCTGATATCATCTCTCCCTCCTCTCCCCATGCCCAACAGGGAAATCACACACTATTAGACCAGAACAGAGTCCTTTATCAGCTTTAGTCGTTATCCCCGCAATCATCAACAAGACCGGCTTCGTTTAGCCTTCCTGTTTCGCTATTCGAAGCCAGCTCATCTAATATGTCCGCCAGCAACAATGCCTCCTGCATTACCCAGAGCCGAGGGGAATTATTTAGGATGGGAAGCAATTAGTTGGACAGAGGAGGATGAGGATTGAAGCCGTGTCTGTACGTACATGCGTCGGTACATGCCGACAGGCGATCTGAGACGCGAGTCTTACTTATGGATGCCGCTAATGAGGACGGAACAGGAACGGGAGATTTTGCCGGGAAGCAGCCAATGTCCTCAAATGTTTGCCCAGCCTTACAGTTAAAGCATGTTTTTCTCCATGACTAGTACCAGCTAATCATGGGCTAGCTGTTTGTCTACAGATTAGCTGTAGCTGTTGTTGCTATATTTAGCTCTAGTACTAGTAACATTCCCCGAATGGTAAACAATAAGAGAAAGACATCCTGTGCAACAACAAATGTGCATCAGTTTACTAAGAGTAAAACTTTTTTTTTGGTTTGTCAGATGGAGGGGGGGGCTCCATCAGGACGGCAGGTGGAGGGGGAGGGGCTCCATCAGGACGGCAGGTGGAGGGGGGAGGGGCTCCATCAGGACGGCAGGTGGAGGGGGAGGGGCTCCATCAGGGCGGCAGGTGGAGGGGGAGGCTCCATCAGGGCGGCAGGTGGAGGGGGAGGGGAGGGCTCCATCAGGGCGGCAGGTGGAGGGGGGAGGGGCTCCATCAGGACGGCAGGTGGAGGGGGGAGGGGCTCCATCAGGGCGGCAGGTGGGAGGGGGAGGGGCTCCATCAGGACGGCAGGTGGAGGGGGAGGGGCTCCATCAGGGCGGCAGGTGGAGGGGGAGGGGCTCCATCAGGGCGGCAGGTGGAGGGGGAGGGGCTCCATCAGGACGGCAGGTGGAGGGGGAGGGGCTCCATCAGGACGGCAGGTGGAGGGGGAGGGGCTCCATCAGGGCGGCAGGTGGAGGGGGAGGGGCTCCATCAGGCAGGTGGAGGGGGAGGGGCTCCATCAGGACGGCAGGTGGAGGGGGAGGGGCTCCATCAGGGCGGCAGGTGGGGCCTTTGGAAGAAAAGCAGCTGCCGAAGAGGAGCGTTATTTTTGGCAAGTCCACCTGTTTTTAGAGCATGTTTTTCGCCATGACTTGAAAGGGCAGTAATGTAACGTTAGTGCTAAAGGCATTTTCAAACCCAGTCAAGGCTGTGATTCACCTGCTACATTCACTTCAAAGGATCTGAGATGAATTGAATGTGCACCTCATTGTATGTTTAGCCACATTAACTAACCTCTCATCCCTGTCTAATGGGCTTATACCGGGGTAGGGTGACATATCCTGACTCTCATCCAAACAGTTGGAAGAGTAGGAGAGATAATTAAGTGTCCTCTTCATATTGAACCACGTAAACGAGTAATCTACACTGCTGCACACATCGGAGCACTGAAGGCTCAAATCCCAGTTAAGATGTTTTAATAATACTCACAATTTATTCATAGCACACAATCTGAACCAGAACTAAGAAAAAAAAAAAAAAAAAAACAGCCCCAATGGGTAGAACACTCATTAAAAGTTTGTAGGCTCCTCCTTTTGCACTGCTCCCAGGATCCTACTGTGATGACAGAGAATATGACAGTTTATATCTGAAAAGTAACGCTTGCAACCCTGGGAGAAGGGGAGTGACTTTGAGAGCTTTCGGCAGTTCAAGGGACACTAAGATCCAAGCTTTTCAAGCAGTCCCCTTTTCCCAACTTCCATTTATGAAGGGCAATTTAACCAAAGAGTTCTGTGGAGTGGAAATAGTGAAGAACTCCTCTTGTCTTTTCATCAGCGAGAAAAGAAGACTTTATTTCTGTTTTTTTCACAGTGTGGTTGGTGCTAATTAGCGTGCAGCGCATATTACCCATGAGGCATCAAAAGCCATGCTCCCCCCTGAGGACGGAGGGATACACAAATGAACACACGAATGCGGATCAAACTCCTTGATCGAAGTTTGAGAATACAGCATCAGGAAAACAAGTCCCTCAACTGAACTTTTGTTTGGAGAGCAACCACAGTGTGCGAATAGGTTCAGGGTGTTTGGTACCTCGACAAACATTTCCACAATAAAAGTCTCACGCAAACGCCTTAATCTTCGAGGCATCT
Organism: Osmerus eperlanus; assembly: GCF_963692335.1. Taxonomy (NCBI): domain Eukaryota; kingdom Metazoa; phylum Chordata; class Actinopteri; order Osmeriformes; family Osmeridae; genus Osmerus; species Osmerus eperlanus. Next base: position 11,706,521 of record NC_085037.1, read on the forward strand.
GGAATTCACGTTTTACGTCACCTTGGACTAACTTAACATTGGAAAGTGTTATTTGCGAAAATATGACATTTTCTGAATGACATAGCCGATGACACTGACTGCAGCTCTGCTAAATTTGTCACACATTCTCATTCAGCATTCTCATGTGGCAAACTATTAAAAAATAACAGGCATTTACTGAGCGTTGGCGGGTATTTCACGGTTGACATTTAGGCCTACCCAAATCATGAAGCCTTCATTAAAAGTTGGAGAATCTTGTCTAACTTTCCAAACAGGTCACACGAGTATATCAAAAACATGCAGAGAGTAGTAGTAGGAGGAGGAGGAGGTGGGCAATAAATTAAAGATCCTGTAAAGCAAATTCCATGATTTGCTTCTCAGTACATTATATACGTGTAAAATGAGTTCCTGAAAGCATGTGCCAAACTTTGTTGCACTGAAATGTTGAGTTAGACCTTCAGTTTTCTCTTCAGTTTTCAGCTCAGGTTTTGTACAGGCGGAGCCAAAACTCGACCGATAAACGTCACAGCAACCTATCTACGTCAGATCACAGACGGTTGCATTCTGTTACTCAGCTGGTACGATGCAAAGACAAAGTAATTAATACATAAAACACTCAGAGACTGCAGGTAGGTCTGTTCTGATATCTGCAATTGATTTGGTTTGTGTTGCCGTTGTTGCTAAATTCAATAAATTCGAGGAGGCGGAGCTTCATCTCCTTCAGACGACACGCCCCCCCAGTCTCAAGCAGAGAAAATCAGAAGACTGATTTTTTCACGATTTCAAAGCCTAATTTAACATACTTGACGGTGTGTTTTTTTCATTCGAATTTGGATGGGTAGTTAACAACACATTCTTCTGTGGTGTGATGAACTTAAAACTCGTTTTCAATTCAACTTTACAGGATCTTTAACAACAAGTGCTTCTTCTTCTTCTAGTTAGAACCTCCAAGTCTTTGTTAGCCTGGTCATCTCTCAGCTCGTTCACTCCGCTGTTTCTGTCGACGAGACGTCTTTGGGTCTCTGTCCTGGTCTGGACGAGGACAGAGACCGGTGGACATCGTCTCCCACCGTCCTGGACAGAACGCTGGAAAAGCCATGGCCTCTTCCTTCCCCTGTTAATATGAAGAGATGTAGTCGGACGTGTGAAAGGGAGAGAGGGAGAGAGAGATAGAGAACAAGAGGGGTGAATGGATGTGGGGTACGGGGAAAAAAATAACTGCACTGCCAAAGCCAATCACCGTCATCCGTGGAGCTATGAAACAGAAATCTCTCCGGGGGCATGGAGGGCTTCTGAAACGAGGTTTAAAGGTTTGGCGTGGTGCGTTTTGGGGTCGGGGGAGGATGGAGAGGAAGACGCCCAGGCCTGGTCTGCAGCAGGGGGTCTCTGATGATTGGGAGCGAGAGAGGAGGGACGGAGAGGAAATGGGAGGTAGATACGTGAAAAGCAGAAGTAGAGGAGGAGGGTAGGGGTACGGAGT
>NC_085037.1:11708200-11713200 GCF_963692335.1 Osmerus eperlanus
TCAGCTTCTTCCCTTACAGCCATTTCTATTCACCTCCACTTCTAACATAGAACAACGTGGTTCTAGATTTTCCTGAAAGAGTTCTTAGAATTCTTTAAACGGTATCGGTGATTGTTTTGTGAAATATTTTACTGTTGATTGTTTTTTCTACAGGTACACTCTTGCACTCTTGTGGGGAGTTTCATGTTGTTCAATTGTAACTTGTTTAACTGCATGCTCTTATGGTTCTTCCCTTTGGCACTTATTTGGTTTTCCACCATGTATGTTTCATGTTTTGGCTGCTTGCAATGTTTGGGGCTATCTCGTTGTTATGATCAGTGACCTATGCTCTTTTGTAAAGCTCTCTCTTGGAAGTCGCTTTGGATAAAAGCGTCTGCTAAATGCATAAATGTAAATGTAATTGTTCTTCTTTGTTCGTATCAGTGTCTTCCTCAGGAGATGGATGTCCTGGGGTGGGATGGTCACGTCAGGGACGCGATCATCTGTTCAACCCCTGGACAGATCACAGCAGTGTCAGAGGGTGGTGAGGTTGGACAGATCACAGCAGTGTCAGAGGGTGGTGAGGTTGGACAGATCACAGCAGTGTCAGAGGGTGGTGAGGTTGGACAGATCACAGCAGTGTCAGAGGGTGGTGAGGTTGGACAGATCACAGCAGTGTCAGAGGGTGGTGAGGTTGGACAGATCACAGCAGTGTCAGAGGGTGGTGAGGTTGGACAGATCACAGCAGTGTCAGAGGGTGGTGAGGTTGGACAGATCACAGCAGTGTCAGAGGGTGGTGAGGTTGGACAGATCACAGCAGTGTCAGAGGGTGGTGAGGTTGGACAGATCACAGCAGTGTCAGAGGGTGGTGAGGTTGGACAGATCACAGCAGTGTCAGAGGGTGGTGAGGTTGGACAGATCACAGCAGTGTCAGAGGGTGGTGAGGTTGGACAGATCACAGCAGTGTCAGAGGGTGGTGAGGTTGGACAGATCACAGCAGTGTCAGAGGGTGGTGAGGTTGGACAGATCACAGCAGTGTCAGAGGGTGGTGAGGTTGGACAGATCACAGCAGTGTCAGAGGGTGGTGAGGTTGGACAGATCACAGCAGTGTCAGAGGGTGGTGAGGTTGGACAGATCACAGCAGTGTCAGAGGGTGGTGAGGTTGGACAGATCACAGCAGTGTCAGAGGGTGGTGAGGTTGGACAGATCACAGCAGTGTCAGAGGGTGGTGAGGTTGGACAGATCACAGCAGTGTCAGAGGGTGGTGAGGTTGGACAGATCACAGCAGTGTCAGAGGGTGGTGAGGTTGCTGGTTCATGAAATGCTGTGTCACCGCTGCTGATTTCCCCGCGGAGGAGGGAAGAGAGCTGAGATCTCCCTTTACTAAATCATTCACTTCTCGGTTCCAACCATGTTTGTTATTCAAAAGACCCCATCGCACTTTATTGCTTTAAACCATAGGCTTCTCCGCGAAGTTTTAGGTAAGAAAGGCCAAGCACTTGTGGTAAGAGATTAGTTTCCAATTTTAAACTGGAGCTTGAAGTAATAAGGGCCCTTTTGAAAGAATTTCTCTCTCCACGGTTAATCTTTTCACACTTTTCTTTTCCCTGGGAGTGTACGATTTCGATTTTTTGATGGTTGAATGATGTTACATTCAACGCTGAAATATTTAACATTCAAATAACATTTGAATAACATTCAAACTCATCCTATTCAGTTCTATATTTTTAAGTATGCATTACAAACTTTCACCGTAAACTTTGCGGTGTTACTTTGAATTGTGGACACTGTGAAATGTTTGGGATGAATCCATATTGTTTTTTTCTTTACGTTACTTTTAGTCATTTAACAGACGCTCTTATCCAGAGTGACTTACAGTAAGTACAGGGACATTCCCCCCGAGGCAAGTAGGGTGAAGTGCCTTTCCCAAGGACACAACGTCATATTGCACGGCCGGGAATTGAACCGGCAACCTTCTGATCAATAGCCCGATTCCCTAACCGCTCAGCCATCTAACCCCCCGTTTTAATATTTTGGGTTAGGGTTTCTCCCACGTTTCACATTGTCTCTCTCACTCTCTTTCTCACTCTCTAACTTTCTCTCTTTCTCTCTCTCACAACCACACACACACACAGTCTCAGCATGAACATAATTATTTCATGAGCCTAGATAATTTTATACTGTAGCCATAAACATCAAGTACTTTCTCTCTCTTTTACACTCTCTATCCCCCTTTCTGTCTTTCTCACACTCTCTCTCCCTCTTTCTCTCTTTTACTCTCTACCTCTCCTTTCTCTCTCTCTTTCTCTCTCTCTCATACATGCACATCAGTCTGAGTGTGAACCTCATAATTTTTTCAGCAAAACTGATTTGATTCTGTAACTATATGAACAGAAAGTGATCCTGTCCAGGGCTGCTTTGGGGGGATAATGTGGAGGGTAATAAGTCCCTGGGAGTGTTCTGGATTCTCGCTAATTATCTTCCCCTATGGAAATTAACCACGACCTTTGTAAGTAGGAACAGGCTAATAGAATTCAGGAAGAAAAAAATAACTCCGATCCAGAATTTCCTCTCAAAATGTCACGTCAGCAACATAAGGTGACACGAGAAATTGTACTGCTCGTAGCATTTGGATTTTTGGTTGGATTTTTTGTGGAGTGTGCGTGGAGAAGATTTATTCGAGGGACTTTCACACATCTAATTTAGAAAAAAAGCTCAAGGTAAAGTCAAATGCAATAAAATCTCTGTATATTTATTTTACATCCCAGTTAGTGTTAGGACATGAAATATGTTCCTTTGCAAGAGGTTTTGCATAAGCTTGTAGAATGGTTACCTTGACAGAAATACCCAGTTCTGGCAGTTCTAGGAAATGCTATGAAAGAACCGAATATAGAACCGTGTGTAGATTTTCCTCCACGGGTATGCAACTCCCCAAGTAGATGGGATTTATAATTGGCCCATGCACATGCTTCATGACTGTGGTAGAATCATGCACCATTTCCATGTATAGCTGGTTCTGCCTTTTCTAATTGGGAAGAACTATCCTTGTTCTGTTCCAATTACATGGCACATGTTGAGACACGCGCACGCACGCTTGTTGGAGAGCTCCACTTCTCCACCGCCTTATAGGATGTCTGGGGCTGCCAGGGTGGGCCGTAATTCTGTCCTGATTACTCTGTGAGTCGCCTTTAATGAAGGCCCCAATAACACAGAGCAGAGACATACACACACATACACACACACCACACACACACACACCACACACACACACACCACACACACACACACATACACACACACACCACACACCACACTGGTGAGCCCTGCTGTCAGACAGACAGAAAGAGGACGGAGATTAAATTCTGCCGGGAGTTTTTTGTCAGTAAGATTGGTTCTTATCACCCAAGCCTCTTTCCATGGTCCCCATTAGACGTGAGAAAAGCGAAAGAACAGAAAGAGAGAAAGGAAATAGGGAGAGTTGGGAGGAGACAGTATTAGAAGCATATTTAAAGACTTTATTAATCCATTAATCCTTGTTTGACATTTGCCGATGTATCACCTCTGATTGCTTTTTCTCCTAGACCTGCAGGCTGGTGGTCGGTGTGTGTGTGTGTGTTATACTGAAAAGAGCAGGGCTTATATTGAAAGATAAATAGACATGAATCCTGCTATAACAATACATTTCATAAGCACATGTTCACATATTAACATCCCAGCAAACGCTCTTATCCAGAGCGACTTACAGTAAGTACAGGGAAATTCCCCCCGAGGCAAGTAGGGTGAAGTGCCTTGCCCAAGGACACAACATCATTTCGCACTGCCAGGAATCGAACCGGCAACCTTCTGATTAATAGCCCGATTCCCTAACCGCTCAGCCATCTGACTCCTTACAACTGTGTTGTACTGATGCGTAGCCTATAGCAAGTTCAATTCTGTAGGGAGCCTTTTTGGTTGTAATCTGCTGCCCTATCAACCCTTCAATCCATGTCCTGATATCCAACCCCTACACACACACACACAAACACACACATGACAACAGACAGATAGAATTCACTTTTATTACCTGTATGGTCCCTGTTCCAGACTGGCAGGTCAAAGGTAGGGGATTTAAAAAGCAGGCAGCTCAGATTGATCTTCATCACACACACACACACACAGCTCAGATTGATCTCTACCACATTTAGAGATAGTTGCTATCAGAATGACGGTGAAACGAACAGGCATTAGCAACGGATGAGCTGAGAAAGTAATCAGAGCACTGTCACTGCACGCTGGCTTCACCAATCCAAACGTCAGCCTGACACGAAATGGAGACTCCGGTCTAATTTAAATCAGTTACCTGGGGAGCGTCGGTTGTTTGTGTGCATTCACAAACGACAAAACTTACATCAGCAATGGAGACATCCACGACTTCCATTATTAACCACTTCAAACAATTTTTGTCTCAATCTTAATTATTTGTGCCCGGAGAGATGCGAAACAAGCCAGTCGTTTGCAGACTCATGCAATAATCAGTATGTTCTGTTTACTCCTCTCACAAACTGAGATGCCCCTCTGTTGAGTTTCGTTTATGATTTATTTAATTGCAGTCAGTTTAACAGTAGACTGCCAGGCTTGCATACCCTTTGATGTGCGCCATCAAAACGGCCCCGTGTGTTATAGCGGGCCTGCGTGACGAGTAAATTATGTTTAAGAAAGCTAATAATTACACTGTCTCATCTTTCATCTCTTATTAAGACTAGATCTAAGACTCCAAACACAGGGGTCTTTCCCTCGTGGTTTATTAAGCTTCCAGCAAATCCTAACTAGAGGACAACTTCCTCGATTACTCTATTGACTGTGTTTGCTCGGTTCACGTCCTTCTTTGTCTCATTCTTTTCAAAGCGCTTCACAGACGAGCTCATTTGCATATTTTCAGAAACCGAAGCGCGTGAATCCAACAGCAAATCTCTAAATCGTCTGAGATTCAAATTGACACTAATTAGTCCCGATAATTTACGTTTTTCGCGTGATGGTCTCGA
>NC_085037.1:11718200-11759513 GCF_963692335.1 Osmerus eperlanus
TTTCCACATGTAAACCGAACTCTTGCTCCAGACGACTCGCCTCGACACGTCACCCACACACACACTGACCAGTGGTCGTATTTCATCAGCTCCATTTCCTATTGACAATACACTTTGCTGGGAGTCAGCTGAGCGGTGAGGGAATCGGGCTAGTAATCTGAAGGTTGCCAGTTCGATTCCCGGTCATGCCAACTGACGTTGTGTCCTTGGGCAAGGCACTTCACCCTACTTGCCTCAGGGGAATGTCCCTGTACTTACTGTAAGTCGCTCTGGATAAGAGCGTCTGCTAAATGACTAAATGTAAATGCTGAAGGTGGAAGCTGAGGAACGCCCCGACATAGAAAACAAACAGACCCGATACTGACAGCTGGAGTCTGCAGGACCAGAGCAGACTCCCAATCAGGAAGTTTCAGCATGCAGGGAGAGCCGGGGGAAGTAGCCTAGCAGTGGCCCAGACGCAAACATGATTGGATCTGTTTGGCCACAGTGTGCTTCAGGCCTGTGAATAACAATGACTTAGCACTCACACACACACACACACACACAGATGTAGACACACAGACGTACTGACACGCAAACACACCGCGCACACACTCGCCATACGCACACACACTCAAACGGACGTGCATGCACACATACATACCCCACGCACACACACACCATACACACAAACATACATACACAGATGCAAACACCCCCCCCACACACACACTGTGAGAGATGCATGGCTTGTGAAGGTTTGCTACCTCATTTTGCATATCAGCTCCAAGGGTCAACACTGACTGGAGGGTGGTGTGTTCTTTTGGAGTCCTTCTCCTCCTATCGACAAGCCCAAGAGCCCGAGAGACTCACACACACAACTACACACACAGACAAACACCCACACCCACACACATGACATACACACAGACACACACACACACATGCAGAGAAAACAGCAAAGGGATAATAATGTTCATTCAGTTTTATGTACCATGCCTACTTGTGTTCATAATAGGTAATTCAGTTCCTCTTAGTCCTCTTCTAAACTAGGCATGATAAAACAGACACTTACCGTTTTCACCACACACACACACACACACACACACACACACAAAGAAACACACTTTGTGCACACACCCACTTTACATGACACATCACCGCATTTCATTCACCACATTCCACTTAAGGTAACTGAGTTTAAGTGGATGAAAATAGCTTTAGAGAGGAGGAAAAAGGATCCCTTTTGTAGAGTGATTATCCTGTGAGAGGCTTTACGTCATGAAAACACACATATTCCTCTCTGTGGGAAGGAAACGAAGCAAAACACGAGCCAACAACGGAGGGAAGCTTCCGTATAGAACGCTGAACGCTCTTTGGCATTCATGCCAGACAGACAGGCATACACTTACACACACACACACACACACACATAAGACTCTTTTCTGAAGGGATGAGATAATTGGCTGCAAAGCCAGAGCTCACTTTGGCTCCTCATTAGCGGAGGCCTGTGTGTGTGCCTGTGTGTGTGTGTGCCTGTGTGTGTGTGTGTGCCTGTGTGTGTGTGTGTGTGCCTGTGTGTGTGTCTGTCTTTTCTGTGTGTGTGGCTGTGTGCATGTGACTGTTGGGTGGCTGTGTGTGTGAGTGCATGTGTGTGTATGTCATGTGTTTGTGTGATTGTATTTATATGTTTATTATCTTCTGTTCCTTTCTGCTGTGGTTGTGGTTTTCTCTCCCAGTAGGGATAATGATAGGGTAATCAGAGAGCATTAGGGAGACCTGTGGTTGAGAGTCACACACACACACACTTCCTCTCCATATCAGATCAGTGTAGCACGGTTCCCGAGAGCATCAGTTCCGCAGTCCAGTGTTCCACAACATGACAAAGTCATTGAAGCTTGTTTAACGATGATGTAAATGAATCATAATCGTGGTTCGCATTGCATGGCCGACACCCAACATGAATATCTTCACTATGCACAACAGACAGTAGCGCACACACACCCAAAGTATGTGTGCCTGACATTTCTAATGTAATCCTGCTTTTGTTTGTTTGCCACTTGAGTTTTTCCGACAGCCTGTGCGTTTTGTTGTGGACTTATCATGCAACACCAACGCTGGACTTGATGGCAGGAAAAATGACCACAGAGTTGTGTCTGACTGGTCATGTGGAAAAAGACGGGCTGAACCTGAGTTGACAACAGGCTCTGTCTCCCAGACACACCAGTGCTGAGGAGGAGGAGGAGGAGGAGGAGGAGGAGGAGGAGGAGGAGGAGGAGGAGGAGGAGGAGGAGGAGGAGGAGGAGGAGGAGGAGGGAAGGTAGAGGAGGAGGAGGAGGAGGAGGGAGGGAAGGTAGAGGAGGAGGAGGAGGAGGAGGCAGGGAAGGTAGAGGAGGAGGAGGAGGAGGAGGAGGGAGGGAAGGTAGAGGAGGAGGAGGAGGAGGGAGGGAAGGTAGAGGAGGAGGAGATGGAGGAGGAGGAGGAGGAGGAGGAGGAGGAGGAGGAGGAGGAGGAGGAGGAGGAGGAGGGAGGGAAGGTAGAGGAGTAGGAGGAGGAGGAGGAGGAGGAGGGAAGGTAGGTAGAGGAGGAGGAGGAGGGAGGGAAGGTAGAGGAGGAGGAGGAGGAGGAGGAGGGAGGGAAGGTAGAGGAGGAGGAGGATGGAGGGAAGGTAGAGGAGAAGGAGGAAGCAGGCGAGGCAGAGGAGGCAGGCGAGGCAGGACACAGCGTCCTCTGTCTAGTGGCAGCGCTTCATCCTCACTGGTCTCCAGAGCTAGGTCACAAACACAGCTGGAGAGACAAAGGCGAGGAGACAAGATAAGAGGGCACACACACACATATACACACACACCTTTACCCACAGACCCCTTGATAATGTTGAAACCTTGAAAACAGAATGGAGCAGACAGTACAGAAAGGATATTTGTAGATGCACACCACACACACATACAGCACAAACACACATTATGTACACGCACACTATATACACAAACACACAGCACACATACACAGACACACAACACACAAAAGACAAGTACACGGGCACACACGCGCACACACAACACACAAATGCAAACAGAAACAAACAAACCCCAAAGCTGAATACTGTCTAAAGGCCACCTGAACAGATCAGCCAGGGCACGCTCGCCATGTCGGTGCCCACAGCCCCCTCTGCTCGGCCTTGCCAGTCGGACCAGAAGCGCCCGTGACGGCAGCAGTCTCGGCCAGCCTTGTCAGACAGCTGAGGGCTGAGGAGGACCGCAGGTCTGCTAATGAAAGGCACAAACCCCCGGTACCTCAGAACTCCCAGACATGGAGGATGTGACCATGTACTACACACACACACAGGGAAATACAGGCTACACACACACACTCATGCGGTTAACATAGCCCAGACAGAACGAGGCCGAGCACCCAGACTGAGAAGCATTTCCTAGAATTGTACATGTACGCTTCAGGGGAGGGGGAAGGGGGCAGGAGGGAGGGGGGGGGCTCCCCCGTCACCTCCGGCTGCTGAAGGACTCTTGGGGGGGTGGGGGGAGTACCAGAGGGTCGCACAGCCATGGAAGGGAGAGCACAGCCCTCCAGAGGACCCTATTCAATCAAAATTGATCCAGGGGCTAAGTCTGTCTTGTAATTACTCTCTCTCGTTACCCTCATTCTCTCTGTCTATCTCTCTATCTCTCTCTGTCTATCTCTCTCTTTCTCTGTCTATCTCTCTCTCTCTATCTCTCTTGTTTGCTCTCTCTCTCTCTCTCTCTCTGCCACACACACACACCCACATATGCATAATTCCTCTTTGCATAACTGTTGAGTAACTCTCCATTAAAGGTTGAGCCTTAATGAGAATCCTTCATGCACACACACACACTAAAATGGGACCTTGGTCCTGGCCTGTTTGTGGGACTCACAACCTCTCCAGCGAGGTGTGAACAGGCGTGACAGTGGAAATGTCACCCACATCACAGAGGGAGGGGAGGGGCCGTGGAGGAGGGAGAACAGAACGGGTCACACAGAGATGGAGAGAGGAAGGGAGGAGGAGAGAGGGATGGAGGGAGGAGAGGGAGGAGGAGAGAGGGATGGAGGGATGGAGGGAGGAGAGGGAGGAGGAGGGAGCCGTGACCGACTCGTTTACCAGATTCAAGCTCCAATTCTTCTGGATCGTACATAGCCAATGAATCTGTTGCTGCAAAAGTAAAAGTGACTTGTTTTTAGGTTAGATCTTGTGAGCACTCTCTCCCCCCCCCCCCCCTTAATTTCTCCTTTAACCCCCATTCCTTTTCCCCCTTGTCTGTGTGTGTGTGTGTGTCTTCTCAGAAAGCAGAATGTGATTCCAAGACCATCACTAACGCAGCATAACAGACCCTTTCAGACTTCGCAGGGGCTGTGCTCCCTGCCTTCTGCCCACATCGCCTCAAGAGACGGTCATTTATTTCCGTGAAAACCCCGCTGCAGACGAAATTGTCCAGGCTTAGGCTGTATTTGTTTGGCATCTTGGGGCTACTGTTTCCAGTGTCTTCTCTCCGTTGTAAAGTCTCCAAGTCCGCTGTGTGAGTGTGTGTGTGTGTGTGTGTGTGAGAGAGAGAGAGACTGTGTATGTGCTTGCATGTGGGTATAAAAGAAAGAAAATAAAAGATAAACTGAGAGATGTCCGAGACACAGTGGGAGACAGAGATACAGATGGAAAGATAGAGAAAAGAGGAGAGAGAAGGGGAGGACGTTTTTTGTCAGCGTTTCAACAGCAAACCGCTGGTTTACCTGAGGTGTGACCTCTTTCTAGGGGGTTTTATCCAGGCGAGACCCAGGCTGTGTCTGGGCCTGTCATTGTCCACGGGTGTGGACAATGACACACACACACACACACTGGCAGCTCCTGATGAAACACAGCCAGGGACTGCCAGTGAGTGCAGTATTCAGACTGAGAGGAGAAGGAAGTCACAGTATTTTTCCTCTTCCCTTCCCTAGTTCATGGATGAACAGTCAGCGGATTTCTGCATGCAGAGATGCATGTCCCGCAGCTCTCCTGGAATTGGGGCAGTTCAGCATTCTGGGATAAACACAGACCTTGGAGTCCTTAAGGGAACCCATCACACCCTTCTGGTAAAACAGCAAAGGAGTCCATCATATCACCACCCTGAGCTTCGGGGGAAGCTGTGCAGTGTGTATTAGTGTCACGTACTGTGCTTAACCCTTGTGTTATCTTCGGGTCATTCTGACCCATCAGTCATTGTGACCCACCGTCGTATTGCGACAACTTTACTGCATACAAAAACAAAGTGAAGCATTTTCTTTTAACCGTCGGGCTGTCTCAGACCCCCCACATTGCGAAGGTTAAATAAAATTATTTTTATTTGTTTTTTGTTTGGTAAAATTGGGTAAACACAACGATGGTTCGTTATGAACCTTTGGGTCATGTGACCCGAAGGCAGCACAAGGGTTAAATGGTGGCGACCGCAATGCATCTTGGTCTAACGCCGGCGACCGGAGTGCCGGGTCCCAGGTGACCAGAACCTGGGGATCGGGATGCAAGGTAGAGGAAAACCTTGTGGCCGATCAGTAACGTAAACACAGAAGCCACGCCTGACCTTGTCTGTGGCTCGGCGTGGAGCGTCGCCGCTTAACGACCTCACGTCCTGTGGTGTGTTTGACTTTGAGATTAATCTCATTGAAGACTGACCCGCTGAGGAGGAAAGCCCACAGTTACGTATCCAGCTGAATCTAATTGCTCCCCGGCCCCTCATATTTCTGTGATTTGACTCCTGCCTCGTGTGTGTGTGTGTGCGTGTGTGCGTGCTTGAGCATGTGTGTCGGTCTGTGTGTGTGTGTGTCTCTGAGTGTGCATCGTGAGAACCACAGAGCCGGTAGACCGGTGAATATTGCATCCCTTAATAAACGGCATTCGCCATAGGCACAAAAGGAAAACGACTGAAAAGAGGAAATGAAAGAGGAGAGAGAGAGAGAGAGAGAGAGAGAGAGAGAGAGAGAGAGAGAGAGAGAGAGAGAGAGAGAGAGAGGAGAGAGAGAGAGAGAGAGAGAGAGAGAGAGAGAGATGAGAGAGAGAGAGAGAGAGAGAGGAGAGAGAGAGAGAGAGAGAGAAGAGAGAGAGAGAGAGAGAGAGAGAGAGAAGAGAGAGAGAGAGGAGGGGGTTAAGAAAAAGAAGAAATTCTAAAACAACCCCTCCAACTATCAAATCCTGCCAACGGATGATGACAAACTCACGTCACATTCAAAACACAGACGCTCTTAAAACAAGTCAAGTGTAGTTCTTATGAAAGGAACAAGACAAGTGAAACTGAATTCAGTTGAGTTGATCAACGGATGAAAACAGCAACTTTGCTCATTTGTTTTGGTCTTGGTGAGGTGTTGCTTTGATCTGTGGTCCACCCCCGACTCTGGCTGGCAGCCTGGAAAAGAAACACAGAACACAGATCTCAATTCATCCTCATAAACAAAAACAATGAAAGAAACTAACTTCCGTTTTGAACAGACTACAGGAGCTGTGATGACTCAAATTAGGCTACACAAAGTTTCGTAAAATCACCAAAGGGTCAGTATGTTTCAACAGAGCCAAAGTGATTAACTAATTAGTGTTTGTGAAACATTTTACTTGCTCTTATCAAGCCAATTAAAGAGGCGACAAAGATGAAACACAACCGACTCCAGAACAGTAAATGTTAGAGGTGGCCACAAGCTAGAACTGCAGATAAAACACACACACACATACACACACACATATGCACTAAAATAATAAGGATTACAAAAAGAACCAGGTATGACAGACAGGCCGTGATTCTTCAGTGATTAATAACAAAACAACTTTTTTACATTAGTTAGCACCGCCTAATGTAATTTATTTTGAACATTTTAATTATTCACATCAGCATTCAAAAGGTCAGATGAGACTATTTCTGATAGTTTATTTATAATTAACTAAACTTTGATTGTGTCTGTAAAAGTAACTTTAAGCTCAATAGTCATTTAGAGGCCTGGTGTTTTGCTTACTCAGTCAAACTTGCACTTTGCATTGATTCTCAGCCTACCTTTGCATTGATTCTCAGCCTACCCTTACAACACTCAACGTTAGGGTAAACAGAAAATTTCTTATATTTCCTAGATCAGTGATGACAGGTCATAGCCTGACGATGTCATACTCATAATTCTAGTCAGAATATGAGTCTGATACCGCTTCGTTGGGCTGTGAGTATGGGGCGTGTTTCAACCGAACCCGGAAAAAAATGCCTCCACTCAATTGGATAGACCTACAACCAATCAGAGCAACGTAGTATGTTGTTTGTTGAAAACGAATTCAACCCCAGCACTCTTTGGTGATGTGGTTGATTACGTTACTGTTGATCATCTGTCCATCATCGTATAAAGCCTGCCCTGACAATTTGATTGGTCCGAACAGCTCTTGTTCGGATATTTCCCCAACCGAGCGACCCAGACCCAACTTCCCGACCAATTTTTTTTGTGGGCGGGCTAAGTTTGGCTGGCACCCAGGCTAGACAGGTCACATACATGTGAACTGATCCTGGTGAGTTGTGGCATCACTGTTCCAGACACTAGGTGGAACCATCATCAAGGATTTGGGATTTATGAGGGGAAGGCGATGTGTGATGGACCAAAATGAGCTCACAGCCTCAGGGTCAGTTGGGATCTTATTTACAGTTTGTGTGTGTATGCGTGTTTGTGCGTGTGTGTGTGCGTGTTTGTGTGTGTGTGTGTGCTGATCTAAGGTTCCTCATTACCTCCTCTGTCCAATCACTATGAGGATTTATGACCACCACAGGGAGGAAGTTAATGCTCTGTAGTGAGTTAGTAATGTGTGTGGGTGTGTATACACTACCTAACACAATACACACCCCTCTTTACTGCCAGTCTTGTCCCAGAGTGCTTCCATGAAGTATAAGGATTCTTAGACTCAGTCTTAAAACAAAATAAATGCGTCAAGAAGGCTGGAGCTATGATGAAACTGCAGAGACCATAATGATGTTACTGGGAGTAAGTACAAAATATTCGAGGTCCTGCGTGATTCAAATTAAGTTCAAAGGGCTGAAACATTCGGGATTACAGGCCAAAACTAATCCTAAATTAATCCGTAGCCTGTTTCAAATAGGAAATTTGATGTTCGAATATCATATGACACACGAGTACTTATGAAACGCTTGCAGGATGTCGCCTGGGGTATCATTTAGCTCTGCTTTTGTTACTTAGAACGTGTGGGACAAATAAACATGCTCAATGCTATTCAAAGGTATATAAAACACTGTGACTTAATAAACTTGTATCGAGTTGGTTCAATCTGACTGGGATTGGCTCTTGCAGGGGAAAGAGAGACACAGCTACGTGTTCATCAATTACTGTCTGTGTACAATAATTGTGCCATATTGATCCAGCTGCTTCATCCACTTGACTACTATCCCTAAGTGCTTCCTAATGCCAGTCCCAGTCTACCAGAACATCCTGTTTCATTATGCAGTGATGTGGCTTACAGTAGCAAGGCTTTAAAGGCCTTTTAAAATATTGGAAGGTTAGACTGTACTATAATATCAGCATGTTCTTTGGATCACAAGGGACTCGCCGGAAGATTTAAAATCTTGTGATTCCAAAACATATTTTGTTACCACGCAGTAAAAAAATAAAAAAAATCTGCGGTCATTGCATTCCTGTCCAGAGGGGTGGTTTCCCTTCAAGAGATCCTTCATCTAGTGCTACATCCATTTTTTATTTTCTTTTGAAATGCAGGGCAATGATTGAACGATCTGTAAGAGTATTCTAAAATCACTTACTCAGCATCACTTATCTATCCCACCACCTTGTAAGGCCTGAGAGAGAAGGAGGGAAGGAAGAGATAGAGAGAGAGAGAGAGAGAGAGAGAGAGAGAGAGAGAGAGAGAGAGAGAGAGAGAGAGAGAGAGAGAGAGAGAGAGAGAGAGAGAGAGAGAGAGAGAGAGAGAGAGAGAGAGAGAGAGAGAGAGAGAGAGAGAGAGAGAGAGAGAGAGAGAGAGAGATGCACAGACCTTCAAGCGGGTGATGGAGTGTTGGGGTTTTTCATACATTCCTTTTCTATAAAGACATAGTGCTTGTTCCCTCTTCAGACCTCTCTCTCTCTCTCTCTCACACACACACACACACACACACACACACACAGACACACACACACACCCGTCTCTCCCTATAGGCTTATCTCCTTCCTTTAATATACACACACAAAGCACCCAGCAGCAGTCACTGAGGCACCACCCCCCCATTTCCACAAACTGCCCGCCGCTATTCTCGCATTTCAGAAAACTACTATCATATTGGGTGTAATAGAATTAAGAAGAGGATTATACAGAATGCTTTCAACAGTGACCGCCATCCCACCACACACAACCCCAACACTGTTTTTGACAGTTTGCAGGCAGTTAATAATTTCTCAGCAAATGACCAATCACCTTCCTGATGTGATTATCTTTTAACCAACATGATCTGTTTTTATTGAGCAGACTTTACCAAGACATACAGCTGTAAATCACTGTTGAGTGTATAAGAATTGTCGGGTAGTGTGCTGTGTCTGTCAGATTAATAGCAGAAATCCATAGGAAAATACAATCTGAATTTAAAATTGATGGGAATTAAACCATACAAAAGTGTCAAACTTTGTATTCATCAGACAACATACATGTGACAAGTTCTGGAGAGATAGCGAACACCTCTTAATATGACATATTTCACACCCATCATCTCTCCTCCCTCCTGATCACCTCTAACTGTCAGATTACCATCTGGTTCAAAATTACATTACAGCATGCTTCCCAGTGTGGGCTAGCTAGCTAAAGCGAAAGTTAACATGTCATTGGCACTAGCCAACTAAGACAAGATATCTTACGACATGTTACCTGTTTCGTGGGAACAATTTATTTGTAAGACAGAGCCAAGTAGTTCAATGTGTGTGTTGCAAAATGGATTAATTGACATAAATTTATTTTGTTATCCACCCAACTATCCAGGCTAGTTATACACTGTCAATGAAGTTGATCGATGCCAACTATACAGTACTTGGTAGCTACGCTATCAAGTGGAGGGGCCCAATTATTGCCCCCCCCCCCCCCCCCGCGGTGCGGGGGCTGCGGGGGTAATTTTTACGGGCCTGGTAGTGGCTATCAACAGAGCAGCAGTTTCGCCTCACCAGGAAATAATCTGGTACGATCGGCCTGACCTTCACAAACCGTCGCCAAAACCTTTGCCAGGACATGCAAAGTTAGACAACACTGCCCCCTATAGGTGATATCATGTAGCGTCGATCTCACTGCCCCTGGGGGTAAGCATGTCAGAGAACAGATAGTGCGTCACAAAACAGTGCAGTAATTTAGCGCCACAAATTGGCCGCGGATGCAGCCCGCCGTGCATCACACTGTCACATTCAATTTGGGGGAAAGCACGGGGTCTCTATCGTACATAGCATTTCGAAGCCAGAGAAAAACTGAGACAAGGTGAGGAAGAAATAAAAGAGAGGAAGAAAGAGACAGAGGGATAGACAGAGGGGATTGGAAGTGCAGACAACTATAGTTATGGTTCTCCTTCTAGAATGGCCCCAGGCGTTCAGGTTAAAGTCAATTAAAAATAGCACTAGAGACAATGTGGCTGCATGTTATGAAAGGGTTCCTGAGAAAAATCTGATGGCGAGATTTCATAGATTGAGCATTGGCATTGCTGGGATTCTTTCAAACAATCTCAACACAAAAATGTAATGTTTTTTATATTTGCCTTTATTAAGCATCCACGATGCTACCTCACTAATTATTCACTAATAATTACCATACGATTTACAGTGCAAAAAAAGTTGCTTGAATGCCCCCTAGTGCCTAAGGGATAAGGTGCTTTGTAATTATTTGTCAGCAATATTGTATTTAACTACAATATTTATGGTTAACCATATCATGCAGACATACGTTGTTCGCTTTTCAAAATCAGGTAGGGTAAACGGTGCATACAAATGCGAAGCCGTTAACAGCATACAGCGAAATAGGAGGGTTGCCAGGTTAACAGCCCTGATAGGGGGATACTACAAAGGAGACTTGGCAACCTTGATTTTCCTCCGACATATTGTTTGTGTGGATCAAATTTTGGAAAGCTAAGCGAGTTACAGGATTACTATTTATTTATTTCTCAACAGGTTTTGCCGAATCTGTCACTCAGTCCTGTCTAAAATGGGTGAGTAATAGCCTTATATTTCACTGTGATCCATTAATACATCTCATGTACACACGGGACAAGCGAGTTACGTCTGTTTCAAGTGTTTCCAGTGCTCGTCTGAGCTAGGCTAACTAGCTAGCGTGCGCTAGTTTAGCTAGGGACACACTACATTGGTGTCATGCATTGTTTGTCCAAGCCTGTCTTCTCTTTCACTAACTGTAACATAAATACCTAGTCTTTTCGATAAAATATCGTTAGAGCTATGGATAAATGTTCTGTTTGGTTTGAACGTGCGGATAAAAAACGTAATATTGTCATGAACCTACTGTAGCTAGCATTTGCTGTCTCGCTAGCTCCACCTTGGTAAATTAGTCCGTCAACATGTGATTATGCTACTGTAGCTAGCATTTGCTGTCTCGCTAGCTCCACCTTGGTAAATTAGTCCGTCAACATGTGATTATGCTTGTTAGCTAGAGTTAATATTACTGTTAGCTTAAGTTAACTAGTTACCAACATGGTAGCTACGTAGTATGGAACACTTGGGAAAAAGGACATAGAATCAACATTGTTCAACGTAGACTAAACGTAGACTTTAGTTGGACCAGTTTTGACAGAAGATATTATCTGGTTTGCTTGACAGACATCAACGTTCGAGGTATGTTGTTGACAGTCAGCTGCTAAGGTTACGCTCGTATGGTCGCAGCTTTGATTTCCACGGGTGTGGTGGCATGCTGCTGGTTCACACAAGGCAGATGACCAGAAGATGATCAAGAAGTGGATTCAAACGGGTTCTATTTCCGTTTTCTAATTGATTTCGAACTCGGTGCCCCCTCACCCAAGTATTTATATATTTTAAATATAGTCTTCAGAGTACAGCCGAGAGAGAGAGAGGAGGGTGTGGCCAAGAGAGGTGAAACAGTGGCATGCCATACAGTGGACTGTCTCTCACACCAGCCAGCTCGATCCCTGAGTCAGTGACAGTTTCATCTGTGGTCTATTGTTGCTCTTCCGGTCATCAGTCCCTGTGAATCATTTTTCTTCCTTTATTTTGATGTCCTGTGTTAAGAATATCTCATATCCTTGAGGTCACAGCCTTGTTATCTCGCCCCGTCCATCCCTCTCCATAATCATGACAATGAAACGAGAGGCTTGTGTTGTGTACACCAGAAGTAGTTGCAACAGCTTATAAAGGCATCAATGTTGGCCTTCTAGACCGTCTGTTTGGTTAAGTCCCTCTCTTCTCTGCAGTGTGGGGCTGTTTCGGCTAAAACAGGAGCTCTCACAGTTGAGAACTTTGTAGAAGAGGTCACTGAAAGTTAAAAACAAAACATCCAGAAGCAACCAGAAGTTTGTTTGTTTCATGTGCCTGTGGCTTTACTATCTGGACACTCGTTATTCCCCCCCCTCCCTCGCTCCCTCCGTCTGACCTGGCCCTGGGTGATTCAGGGAATGCTGTGCCCTGCCCTGGGGGTGGCATGACTGCACAAATGCTGAGGATGGGCACTTTGTGTGTGTGGGTGCCCGATCACGCTAACTCTGCGATTAACTCTGCTGAATAAATGTGCCTGTGTCGCCTTCCAGCTGACTCCAAATGAATAGTTTCCTGTCCCGTGTGTGTTTGTGTGTGTGTGTGTGTGTGTGCGCCTGTCCTAACTTCGGTGCGGAACATGTGTGTTTGTTTGCGTCCTTTGTGCACTCACTGGCAGTGGGTGGTCATGAGAAGGCTGCATAGTGCTAGGTTGTATTTTTAACTACACAGTCCTGCTCCATTACTCCCAGCTTGTTATGAGACGGTTTCGTCATCGCGTCCTATAATTAGTGTCTGAGAGCTAAGGAGCACCTCACACACACACACACACAAGCATGCCACATATTTGATGGCATATTCCGTTATTGTTGTTTGCAACAGTTGCCTCTTCCTGAAACGTTTCCTAACCCTGTCTACGTCGTTTCCCATGTCAGAGCCGTCCACCAGTCCTGCAAAGGATAACTACAGGATGAACCGCTACAAGAACAAAGCTCTGAACCTGGAGGAGATGAGGCGCAGGAGGGAGGAGGAGGGAGTCCAGCTCAGGAAACAGAAACGAGAGCAGCAGGTAAACAAACACACACACACACACACATAGGTAAACAAACATACAACCAGGTAAACAAACACACACACAACCAGGTAAACAAACACACACAACCAAGTTAAGGTATCCACAAACACCCTGGTAAACATTCACACAAACACCCCTGCCACAAACAGCCAGGTAAACAACCCAAAGCTGTGACCCAGAGGTGAGATAGCATGGCCCAAAGATGTCTATTTCCCTAACACTCTCTCTGTCTCTCTCTCTCTCTCAGCTCTTCAAGAGGAGAAATGTGGACGTCCTCGACGAGGAAGCAGCCACATCTGAGAGTCAGCTGGTCCACTCATACCTCACCTCCCCAACCACGGTGAGACACACACACACTGTCAGCTCCTGTACTTTAACCAGCCTAAGAGAGGTGGGTATGGGGCAGAAAGCTGTACTGTTGTTGATGCCCGCGTCTTTCCAGGAAGGAGTGATCACAAGAGACATGGTGGAGATGCTGTTCTCAGAGGACCCAGAGATGCAGCTAGCCACAACACAGAAATTCAGGAAACTACTGTCCAAAGGTGATTACCTCCAACGCAAGTGAACATAAGATATATTTACCAAGGCTGCAGTGGGGGGGGGGACATTGTCACAATTCAGTATAGTTTTGTTGTGAGGATGCCCATTGTGTGTGTGTGTGTGTTTCCAACCAGAGCCCAACCCCCCCATCGACGAAGTCATAAACACGCCCGGAGTGGTGGAGAGATTTGTCGAGTTCCTCAAGACGAGCCTGAACTGCACCTTACAGGTGAGCAGCCCGGGGGGGTTTGGTCAGGTGACCAGAGAGGTGCTCTGAAGCACTGGTGTTACGTTTTCATCCTCTCCATCTCTCTCTCCCTCCCCCTACTCTCCCCCCCTCTCCCTCCCTCCCTCCCCCCCCCTACTCTCCTCCTCTCTCCCCCTACTCTCCTCCTCCCTCCCCCTACTCTCCTCCTCCCTCCCCCTACTCTCCTCCTCTCTCTCCCCCTACTCTCCACCTCTCCTCTCTCCTCCTCCCTCCTCCCTCCAGTTCGAGGCAGCTTGGGCCCTCACCAACATAGCGTCGGGTACATCCATGCAGACGAAGGTGGTGATCGAGGCCGGGGCCGTTCCCATCTTCATAGACCTCCTCAACTCTGACTTGGAGGACGTCCAAGAGCAGGTGGGCCTCTAAGCTGAGACGCCCATCTCCCCATGCCCCGGGATGACGAGCTTCTGTCGAGGCCTTTCGATGTCACTTCCTAATCCTGTCATTTTGTTTCTCGCTTTGTTTTTGGTTTCTTGCGCTCTGTTTCCTCTTTGTCTCTTCCTCTCTCTCTCTCCCTCTCCTCTCTCTCTGTCTCTCTCTCCTCTCCCTGTCTCTCCCTCTCCTCTCTCTGTCTCTCCCTCTCCTCTCTCTGTGTCTCTCTCTGTGTCTCTCTCTCCTCTCTCTTTGTCCTCTCTCTCTCTCTCTCCTCTCTCTGTGTGTCTCTCTCCTCTCTCTGTGTCTCTCTCTCCTCTCTCTTTGTCTCTCTGTCCTTTCTGTCTCTCCCTCTCCTCTCTCTGTGTCTCTCTCTCTGTGTCTCTCTGTCCTCTCTCTCCCTCTGCTATCTCTCTCCCAGGCTGTGTGGGCGCTGGGGAACATTGCGGGTGACAGCGCCGTGTGCAGAGACTACGTTCTCGACTGCAACATCCTCCCACCACTGCTGACGTAGGTACCCTGGTTCTGCAGGGACCCTGGTTCTGCAGGGACCCTGGTTCTGCAGGGACCCTGGGTCTGCAGGTACCCTGGTTCTGCAGGTACCCTGGTTCTGCAGGTACCCTGGGTCTGCAGGTACCCTGGTTCTGCAGGTACCCTGGGTCTGCAGGTACCCTGGGTCTGCAGGTACCCTGGTTCTGCAGGGACCCTGGGTCTGCAGGGACCCTGGGTCTGCAGGGACCCTGGGTCTGCAGGTACCTGCGGGGACCCTGGGTCTGCAGGGACCCTGGGTCTGCAGGTACCTGCGGGGACCCTGGGTCTGCAGGTACCCTGGGTCTGCAGGTACCCTGGTTCTGCAGGGACCCTGGTTCTGCAGGGACCCTGGGTCTGCAGGTCCCTGCGGGTACCCTGGTTCTGCAGGGACCCTGGTTCTGCAGGGACCCTGGGTCTGCAGGTCCCTGCGGGTACCCTGGGTCTGCAGGTACCCTGGGTCTGCGGGTACCCTGGGTCTGCAGGTACCCTGGGTCTGCAGCCTCTGAGCCGTGTCCGGTCCCCTCCCCTGGAGCACAGCTAACCCTGCTGTGTTCCTCCCCACAGGCTCCTGACCAAGTCCACCAGGCTGACCATGACCAGGAACGCTGTGTGGGCTCTGTCCAACCTCTGCAGGGGCAAGAGCCCCCCGCCTGTCTTCGAGAAGGTACACCCAACACACACACACACACACACACACACAGAATCACCCTGGCTTTGGAGGAGACCCCCTCCAGCACCACATCCACAAGCCCAATGCGTGTGTATCTGTTCCTGTGTGTGTGTGTGTGTGTGTGTGTCAGGTGTCGCCCTGCCTGCCGGTGCTGTCCAGGCTTCTGTTCAGCAGTGACCCAGACCTGCTGGCGGACGCCTGCTGGGCGCTGTCCTACCTCTCAGACGGCCCCAACGACAAGATCCAGGCAGTCATCGACTCTGGGGTCTGCCGCCGCCTCGTCGAGCTGCTCATGTGAGGAGTGTGTGTGTGTGTGTGTGTGTGTGTGTGTGTGTGTGTGTGTGTGTGTGTGTGTGTGGTGTCTTTGGGAGGTGTTTGACTCAGTTTTTCGTTTTGACAGATATTCTAGATATTCTCTCTTTCTCTCTCGCTTGCTCTGCCTTTCTGTCTGTGCCTCTCTATCTCTGGCTGTCTCTCTCTCGGTCTCTCCCTCTCTCCCTCTCTCCTCCAGGCACACTGACTACAAGGTGGCCTCGCCCGCCCTGAGAGCTGTGGGGAACATCGTCACTGGGGACGATATCCAGACACAGGTGAGCTGTCTGTCACACACAGGCTTCACTGTGTCACCTGCTGGGAGGGATGGCAGAAGTCTGTACTGGAAACGATAAGAATCTGTTCATTTAGCACTCATTCATCCAGACACTTTCATTCCTTCATGGGAAGGGGGAGGGGGGGATTTCAACCTGCAACCTTATGATTTGCATTTGAATGCTCTGCCACTGAGCTACAGTGGCAGAGCATTCTTACATACTCTTATCCCAGTATGTAAGATAAGATTCTTTTGTTTGGGTGATGTGCATCTGAAAGCTACTGCTCGCTCACACTCACACACACATGCGAGCACACACACACGCCCGTACAAACACACGCGAGCAAAGACACACACACACGGTGTGTAACTGTGTCCTGTGTACCAGGTGGTGCTGAACTGCTCGGCGCTGCCCTGTGTGTTGCACCTCCTCAGCTCTGCTAAAGAGTCTATCCGCAAAGAGGCCTGCTGGACCATCTCCAACATCACCGCTGGGAACAGGGCCCAGATCCAGGTACCACACACCTAACACCATACCACACACACAGGGCCCAGATCCAGGTACCACACACCTAACACCATACCACACACACAGGGCCCAGATCCAGGTACCACACACCTAACACCATACCACACACACAGGGCCCAGATCCAGGTACCACACACCTAACACCATACCACACACACAGGGCCCAGATCCAGGTACCACACACCTAACACCATACCACACACACAGGGCCCAGATCCAGGTACCACACACCTAACACCATACCACACACACAGGGCCCAGATCCAGGTACCACACACCTAACACCATACCAGGGAGTCAGGTGGCTGAGCAGTGAGGTAATCCGAAGGTTGCCAGTTCGATTCCCGGTCATGCCAACTGACGTTGTGTCCTTGGGCAAGGCACTTCACCCTACTTGCCTCGGGGGAATGTCCCTGTACCTACTGTAAGTCGCTCTGGATAAGAGCGTCTGCTAAATGACTAAATGTAAATGTAAATACCACACACACAGGGCCCAGATCCAGGTACCACACACCTAACACCATACCACACACACACACAAACCAGACACCTCACATTCACACACCACACGCCCCTAACCCTGTACCCTCCCTTGCAGACAGTGATCGACGGCAACATCTTCCCGGTGCTGATCGACATCCTGCAGAAGGCGGAGTTTAGGACCAGGAAGGAGGCGGCCTGGGCCATCACCAACGCCACGTCTGGGGGGACCCCGGAGCAGATCAGGTACAGGACGACACCTCCTCCTCCTCTGCCCCGCACAGGGGGTCTGACATGCTCCACACCATGAAACCTCTAGTTCCCCTCTGGTCAGGCAGGGTGAACATCTGGCTGAGGCTAAACACACACACACAGAGAGAATGCCCTTTTTGGCCACAGTTTGAATTACGATCGGAATGTCACATGACACCCCTCAGCCCAGCATAACTCGTGTCTGGACCACACCAAACACATTCTCTCTGCTCCCAGATCTAATGCGCGCGTGTGTGTGTGTGAGTCAGGTACCTGGTGAACCTGGGCTGCATTAAGCCTCTGTGTGACCTGCTCACGGTCATGGACTCCAGGATCGTCCAGGTGGCTCTGAGCGGGCTGGAGAACATCCTGAGGCTGGGGGAGCAGGAGGCCCGGCAGGGGGGCCAGGGTCAGGGGGTCAACCCCTACTGCAGCCTCATAGAGGAGGCCTACGGTGAGACACACACACAGGCACATACACACACACACACAGCGTGATTCTGTGATTGACCTCCATTGACCCTGACCCCTGCTCTTACCTAGGCCTGGACAAGATCGAGTTCCTCCAAAGCCACGACAACCAGGACATCTACCAGAAGGCCTTCGACCTGATCGAGCACTACTTTGGGGTAGAGGAGGAGGAAGCCAACTTGGCCCCCCAGGTGGACCAGGCCAACCAGCAGTTTCTCTTCCCCCAGCAGGAAGCCCCCATGGAGGGCTTCCAGCTATAACTCACCCCCCTCTCCACCACCCAGCTCATATCTGCCCTCCTACACTTCTCAAATGAGGGTATATCACTTTGGCTTTCCTGTTTTACCACTAGCCCTTCCCTCCCTCCCCCCTCCTTAAAGCCCATTGGCTCTGGAAGAAAAGGAGGGTCCTGTTCCTGTTAAACCCTCCCAACTCTACCAATAGTCTGCCTTCTTCCTGGCTGAACAGACCAATCAGAGTCAGCTTCTCTCGTAGGCACCCTGGCCTAGTTAAGAGGACAATGACGTCAAGCCCAGTGAACCTAATTAAAAGTTGTCTCCACAAACTCCCTCCCCTCAGACTGTAGTTGTGTCTCAACCTGTTCACAGTCCGTCATTTAGAACCCCTTCGTGTTTTAGGTTTTTTTTTGCTTAGAGGTGGCAGTTTTTCCTGTGTTTTTTTTCCCCTCCCTTCCCACACCATAGAGTATCTCTCTGTTTGTGAAAAATCCCGCTTTCGGGAATCACATGCAGACATGATGATTATATGACAGTGAGGTGACACCCAAACTCTTACGTTGGACTCAGGAGTCGAGCTTGCTTGACGTGTTAACCTTCTCCAATGTATCCGCTAGTTCATTCAAGTTTTATTTCACATTCACCCAGTTTGACGTTCAGTTGCAATAGGACTCCACGGTGTCTCTCACCCGCTCATAATAGAGGAACATGGCTCCCCTCTGAACACGGCTAGCAGTTGTTTTGGGTTGTGTTGGACATACAGGGTATTCGCTGCTGTGTGGTCTCCACATAGACACAGAGACTCCAACACACTTCAGGCTCTCTCCTCTCTCCTTCCTGGAAACTGGAGATAATTTCCATTTAAACAACTTCCTCTTTCGGTTCATTGCTCATGGCAGATCTTTTCTTTTTTTTATGATAGGGAGGGGGTGGGGGGGGTGGAGCATGCTGGTTCAGAGAAGGTACTTCAGGGAGAGGTGACAGATTGGAAAGGGGGGTGAGGGGCATGTGTGTGTGTGTGTGGGGGGGGGGGGGTTGAAACTATATTGAGAGATTAACGTGATAATACCTAGGTTAAGGGGGTGGTATAGCTAGAGATACTGTATAATGTCCGTTGTGTGCTGTGTTCTTAATAACGATACATTTGAACTATGAAGTGATCTAACTATTACATGACGCAGGTAGGGGGGGCAGGGGTTGGGGTGATGGGGGGGCAGGACTGACTGCAGCACACCAAATATATTTTTTATAGACAAAAGCATCTCAAGATGAGCAATGCGGTGTTATTTTGTGTTCGTTTTGGTTCTCTCTTTCGAACAGTGCTGAATCCTAACCTGAGATCCTAAAACAAAATCCCTCAACCACGCCGTAGTGATTTTGATGCATCTGGAAGTGAACGATTCAGCCCGAAAGTTTATTTTCTTTCTTGGGGGTTCTTGAGTTTACGAAAGCCCGGTGTAAATAGGTAGCTGCCGGTTAGCTCCCCCCTGCTCTATGTTGTAGCTGCCCCTCCTCCCTGTGTGTGCTTGGTAGGGGTTTGCATGGTGTTTCCTTACCCTACCACCTTTTCAAGAGACTATCCCTGGCCAAACTCGTACAGTTACGGCGTAAAGAGATGGAGTCGGAGGGCGGGTGCGGGTGCGGGTGCGAGTGCGGGGGGTGAAGGTAAAAAGAAAAACTAGAGGAATGGAGGGACGGAGTTGAAAGTCGTAACACATTCTCTTAAGTTCTTGTGTTCGTTGTGGCGGTGGCGGTATGTAGCTGTAGCTTTGATATCTAGCTAACCGTTGGCATTCTATGTCTTGTGAGGACGGATTGGTCTCGAACTTTGCATCTATGTTTTTTTCTTCTTCTCTGCCCGACTTGGAAAGTTCACCACACCACTCGCCCCCCAACTCCCCACCCCCCTCTTGTGGATTTAACGATGGCTGGAGTTTGGCTAGGGATGCGTCTAGTGGTTTAGCAACGAGCTTAACTGCGACCGAAATTCTAGTTAAAAGAGATGTTCGTATTTGCACACATACTTCATGCACACTCGCATACAACACCAGCAGACACTGTATACACACATCATACTAATGAGTGGCCAGGTATCTGGAGAAAAAGGCTTCCAAACCCTTAAGACAAGTAGGATTTTCTTTTTTTCCTTCATAAAAAACTGTTACATGGTATAAAGTACATGGCATGGCTTAAGCTTTCTTTTCTTTTTTTCGCACTTTGAAAATAAATACTTTGGGGTGGGTGGGTATTGTAATAAATGTTAGTCATTCATAAGCCAATGCTTGGTAGCCTGTTATTAGATTTGTACCGGAAAGTTGCAGTTAAATATGATTCTCTGCTTCATTTCATATATTCGTTTCGGAAAGCCTTTTTCCTGTACCAGGGGTTATGGAAGCCGTTTCCTCCTCCTGGAAACATGACTGGTGATGGCTAGATACACCTGTAATCACAGGTCTGGGGTCAGCCAGGCCTGGCCTTAGCCCATCCTGGCCCTAGGGGCCTAGCTGATCTCCAGCCTGTGTCTATGGAGGGTGGAGCCCAGGGCTCAGAACTGTCTGGTAGTGTGACGTTTGACTGACAGGCGCTTTGTGAGGCTACGATTGATGTTATTTCGTTCCCATGACTCTCTAGGGGGATGCGCTTTTTCTGTGGACAAACAACTTGTTCTCGTTTAGCTGCAGTGGACTTCACTTTGAAACCAAGCGTCATATTATGATGATTTGTTTTTTGTTTTACAGAGCGGATATCACTAGTTGCAACAGTTGGTGTTGTTATGGCTATTGGCACTTAATCTGCAATCTTAAAATATTAAGACAAATCTGAATTTGTTTTAATATTTTCGCTTGGATGTTTACTATATTACAATGACTGTGTTGGAGTAAAACTTTGTTTCACTGACATGCACATTTTGAAAGTGGAAATATTCAAATTGAGTATGGCTGCAAGCTTTAGAAATGCAAATAGTTATCCACAGAACAAGTGCACTTCTAGATATAAAAGGTGATAGAAATTCTAGAAATCATGGTAATTGAGCAACAAAACTTACTCTACTGTGCTAATGTGTAGAGGATCATTTATATCAGTAGTTTTTGGCTTCTTGTCTCCCTCAGGCAAGAAACAAGTGGATCAAACTACAAAAAAATAAAAACTATATTTATATTTATGAAAAATAGTACAAATGCACTCCTATTCACTAAAGTGCCAATCCGACCAACAAAGACTGAAGGTTGAAATGTCTGTCTATGACTTATTGAATTCTATTTTTCCTTTTTCCTTTTTTTGTACTTGAATGTGCACACATTTTGTGCAAAACATTGCTGCTCTTTTTTCCTTATCTTTAAAGTTACATGACTTGCCATTGTTTCTCAAAAGAAGTGGCATTCTTTTCTTGGCCCACCTCAACGTGGGTTTGAACCTTAAAGGAGAAAAAATAGAAAAACCTAAAAATGGGACTTCCTTTACTGCATTATACTGGTCTTTCCAGACCTCCAAATAGATTGGTGATAGGTAAGGCTGGTTGTTTCTAGATGTACACAATGATTTGAGCGGTTTGTGTCCAAAGAGGAGACAATACAAACTACATCACTGGGCTTTCTGGTCAGCTGACATATCAGACCAGACCTTTACTTCCATGTTTGCACATATGAGTAAAACCGTCTCTGTTTGTAAATGACCTACAGAAGTGGTGTTCCTCGCTAGAGTTCTTGATACCTCTCTTGTTTCTACGCCTGAATCTAGAGCTCAGACCCTTACTGCAGATGGTGGTACTGTGATTGAAAAATCAAACTCAGGCGACCACCCCATTTTTTTTTTTTTTTGGTCCGCCAAAAACTTATTAAAAGCCATCTTTCAGTACAACCAATCACACATCGTTTTCTTGCAGGGTAAGCTGTGATCAGTTTTTTTTTTTTATCGTCCGATTCAGCATTGGACCACAAATCTAAATCCGATCAGAACAACCAACAACTCCTGCAGTAGATGTGCTCCAAACCCAACATCCGTAGGGATGTGCTTCAAACCCAACATCCGCAGGGATGTGCTCCAAACCCAACATCCGCAGGGATGTGCTTCAAACCCAACATCCGCAGGGATGTGCTCCAAACCCAACATCCGCAGGGATGTGCTCCAAACCCAACATCCGCAGGGATGTGCTCCAAACCCAACATCCGCATGGATGTGCTCCAAACTCAACATCCGCAGGGATGTGCTCCAAACCCAACATCCGCAGGGATGTGCTCCAAACCCAACATCCGCAGGGATGTGCTCTCTCTTCAGGCTTATCTTCAGGCTTTGTTCCCCTCTCTCTGGGAGTGGAGTTACCAGACGGAACTACTTGACGTTTTACCCAGATGAAATCTGGGATTCATCATTATGCGAAGTAATTTACATTAAACAAGAGATGTAAGAACTGAAGAGGAGCGTTGTGTATGTTGTTTTACATTTAACACGCACCGTGTTTTTTTCCCCCCCTAAATCCTGACTCGTTCTAATGACTTCTGAGAAGTGCTGAAATGCCTCCTTTGACCACATGATGTCACTTGGAAATAACATGGCCTGTTTTCCTGCCTGAGCTGACGGCTACAGTTGCAATATATAGGGCCTAAAGCACTTCCTCTTCAGGACATATGATCAGAAAGAAAACTTACAATTGATCATTCAAAAGTTGTAATCCAGGTATTGATTGCAACACGGCTCAAATTTGACTTGTCTTCCGTCCTCAATCCTTTAAATGTCTCTTTGAGACTGATCTGTCTCTAGGAAATCTCAAGTTATGGCTCTATGCTTGGCTTGTCAAGTGTAGCAGTCCATGTTCAATTGTTTACAATGCTACATGTTTGTAAAATATTTTCATACACCCTTACTGACCAGCCCTGATGTATACTCTGCTCTGGTCCTATAATTTCTCTCTTTGAAATGTATTTATTTCAATATCTTATGTTTGTTTGCTTACAAATACCCATCTTAAACTGTGACTTGACTTGACTGCCGACGGTATGAATGAGTGACGAGAAACTGATACAGTTCAACTGAACATGACACACACAGAAACAAACATACACAATGCATTAACAATATTAGATATGTATACGAAATATAAGTAAATAAAATCTAAAGTTGTTCAGTGAAAATACTGTACGAAAAAATAAAGTTATGTTGCAACCCTTTACGTTTGTCTGACATTTTGTATCTGCATTATAATCAGTAGGTAAATGTTTAATTCACACTTGCCTGGGTTGGCTTCCTTCAGGCATTAAGAGCGGTCGTTGTTTTTTTTACTTGAGTCCTGACAATGTTTATGTCCACAGTTCAGCTGTTGAATTTTTTTTTGGGGGAGAAAATAGTTGAGGCGACAAAATTGGAGCCGAATGATTTAGGGGGCAAGATATTTGACGCAGAATTTTTTGGGGTGAAAAAATGTAAGCCCCCCCCAAAAAATTGAGGCGAAAATAGTTCAGCCCAAAAAATTATAGCCAAAATATTGGAACCCAAAAGAAAATCTGATTGCAACATCCGGGATACCAAGGTACTCAGAACGGACATCTCGATCCCAGGCTGTGATCAGAGAATGTCTAATATATGCATGTTTAATATAACGACAATCAGGCGAAAGAGACAAATTTAGCCGTTTAGCTCCATAGACGATCACCCCCAGTGGAACTCTGGTGGAGCTGCAAACCAAATTCGGTCCTTAAACTGTTATTGTGACCAGGGTTGCCAGGTCTGTGTGACAAAACCAGCCCAATGGCCAATCAAAACCAGCCCAATGGCCAATAAAACCAGCCCAAAAACCAGCCCAATATCAGAACTCAAAATATGCACCTGCCAAACCATATACACTGCTTGTAAAGTCCAACAGCATTGCTATCATTGCCAAATGTATTGTAATATCTACAAAGTAACACCAAATGTTTAGTATGCCAGCATAAAAAGTTTTCAGGAGGTTTTCTCAGGAGACTGAGAGCATTAGACACGTGTGCACACCCACAGTGCGTGTGTATGTGGGCGTGTCCCATGTCCATGTGTGTACGTGCTGATCTGGAGTCAGTTTGGTAGGATTTGGGTATAAATAAATTATTTCATTTAAAATATCGATTTTTATTTATAGATATTAATGTAATTTGCGTGCAAAATAGGTCTACCCCAACCAGCGGACAAACAATTCAACCCGCGGCAACACTTCAAAAGTAGCCCAATTCCGCGGGAAAACCGCGGACCTGGCAACACTGATTGTGACTGATCTGCATGTATGACGATTGCCTTACCTATCCTTGGTATCCCGGATGTTGTAATCTGAATTTTATAATTTCGCATTATTCATTTCAAATATATAATGAAGTGCACTGGCCACAGCTCTCATGTTTGTAGAACTCAATCAGGTGGGCAATGGCTTTGATGATATCCGTCTGCAACGACAGAACGTTTCACCTCAACACTAGTCACCACACTGCAATCCCCAGTAAGCATTATGTCACTGATTTGCTTCCATACCATGTCCCTACAAGGCTCTGGGTTGACCTATAAAAAATTATTACCAGAGAATGTCTTACTAAATAAATGACAACAGCGCCTCCGAACGTGAGTGTGCCGGCGAGTAGTTCCGGGTAAGTTGCAGCTACTTCCGTTCCACATTTCATAAGCTCGGGACAACCGACGGAGGTAGGAATGCAGTTTTCCTTCCAATAAAATTATGCATTTTATTTAAATATAGTCTATTGCTTTTATATTCCGTTTTTATAATATACAGTCTCACAAAACAAGAGTTTTGTCATGGGTAAGCTTCAATGCCTTAGGAATTACTAAATAAATTGATCGTAAACCATCGCTATTTAACTAGCTTACTAGGCTAGCTAGTTTTATGAACGTTATGGAGGTCAAAGCTGTACACATGCATCGTCCTCAAGTATTTGGTGAAACGTCTTTCCTAAGTATTTGGCGCATACCTTTCTTGTGTGCTAAGAGGTAAAACAGGTAGATAATGTTAATTGTCTCAGCTAACTAACATTTTTAATAAGTGTAGCCTATGCTAAACGT
The DNA here is from genome assembly GCF_963692335.1 of Osmerus eperlanus. NCBI lineage: Eukaryota > Metazoa > Chordata > Actinopteri > Osmeriformes > Osmeridae > Osmerus > Osmerus eperlanus. The sequence goes on from NC_085037.1 coordinate 11,743,426, forward strand.
CCTCAAGCAATGCCTGGTGTATGGGTAGTAGTGTTTTGATGAGCTTGGAATATTGTTTGGAGTTGGCAGTGCAGAGATTATATCACATTTGAGTTTTTACGACGTTTTTGAACATAAATACCCTTGTTTTTGATCAGAATTGAATTACTTGATAACATGTTGAAGCGATACATTGTTAGCTCTAGATTGACTGAAGATTGTCTGGGTTTTTTCTTGGAATAGGCATAACACCACAAGACTTGACAAGCGGCTTTGCGCCTTAAACCACAAATATATCAGTGGATATTGTACAGATAACAACGATTTTTTTGTTGTTGTTGACGTTTTTGATTTCCTGCAAACAGTCAATCAAGATGCTGTCCCTCTCTCGGGCGTTGGTGTGTGCGCTGCGCACCCCAGCCACTGTCAGTCCAGCCGGGGTAGCTGCCGTCACGCGATTCAACAGCACTGCTACTCAGGTAAACATATATTACATATCCAACAACTGTTTTAAATTGGATTTTGCTGGTTTTGATAACCTTGACAGTTTCACTCAACATGATCTCTGTGGGTTTATTAGGAAAAGCCCAAAAAGACCACATTTGGACCTCTGAGTGATCAGGACAGAATCTTTACCAACCTCTATGGGCGACATGACTGGAGGTAGAGCCACCAAAAGCTTTTCATGTCACAAATTTAGTGATTTTTGTAAACTTATCAAACAATAATCAATAAATAAATCCCACTTCAAGCAACCTCTACCCCTGTCCTGTCTCAGGCTAAAGGGGGCATTGAGCAGGGGAGACTGGTACAAGACAAAGGAGATCCTGTTGAAGGGAGTAGACTGGATCATCAACGAGATCAAGAGCTCTGGTCTGCGTGGCAGAGGAGGAGCTGGCTTTCCCACCGGCATGAAGTGGAGTTTCATGAACAAACCCAGCGATGGACGGTCAGTGACTCCTGATGTATGCTTTCTCCAAAAGAGAACCCTAACCCAGTCCACAGCTTACCCTCCTACTGCCCTCATGTCACAGTTAACACCGGAAGAGGGGATCCCTCACTGAATCTCTCCTCTGACATTTTTTCCCCTCACTGAGTTTTCCTGGGAGTTTTTCCTTGTCTTCCTTGAGGGTTTTCGGTTGCTTTAGATGCAGTTCTAGGTGCATGTGTGATATTGCTTGTGAAAAGGGCTACACAAACAGACAGAATTGACCTGATTGTTATCCCTCAGGCCCAAGTACCTGGTGGTGAACGCTGACGAGGGGGAACCAGGCACCTGTAAGGACAGGGAGATCATGCGCCACGACCCCCACAAGCTGGTGGAGGGCTGCCTGGTGGCGGGCAGGTGCATGGGAGCCCGCGCTGCCTACATCTACATCAGAGGGGAGTTCTACAACGAGTCCTCCAACCTGCAGGTGAGACGGGAGTTCAAAAAGATCTCCTCAGGCCCCCTAGTGTCTGATCTGTGAAATGACGCCTCTAATACTTGTAACTTGTTTAACTACATGCTCTTCTGGGTCTACCCATTGGCTCTTGTTTGCTTTTCACAATGTATGCTTCGTGTTTTGGCTACCCACATTGTTTTTGGGGCTATCTCGTTGTTTATGATCATTGACCTCATTCACCTTTTGCTCTTTCTTGTAAATCGCTTTGGATTAATGTCTGCTAAATGCCTAAATGTAAATGTCTAAATATAATACGATTATCTCGGATGCACGTGGAACTTGTTTTCGCAACGTGTTCGTATCATGGGAGTCAGGTGGGTGAGTGGTTAGGGAGTCGGGCTATTAATCAGAAGGTTGCCGGTTCGATTCATGGCCATGCAAAATGACATTGTGTCCTTAGGCAAGGCACTTCACCCTACTTGCCTCGGGGGAATGTCCCTGTACTTACTGTAAGTCGCTCTGGATAAGAGCGTCTGCTAAATGACTAAATGGAAATGTAATGTATCGTCAACTCTTCTTCTCTCCTCTAGGTGGCCATCAACGAGGCCTATGCCAACGGCCTGATCGGGAGGAACGCCTGCGGGTCCGGCTACGACTTTGACGTGTTTGTGATGCGCGGGGCCGGAGCCTATATCTGTGGGGAGGAGACGGCCCTCATCGAGTCCCTGGAGGGCAAGCAGGGGAAACCCCGTCTGAAGCCTCCCTTCCCCGCGGACGTCGGTGAGTCCTGAGGAGAGGGGACGTACAAACCCTCATCCATACAAGACGTTTGACGTATATTTGGTTTTAAATGCAGTGTTAGGGTAGTACCACCTTTACTTTATGCCAGGGGTGTAAGTTATGTATCTCTCTTATTTGAAAACCGCAAATCTGCCCCAACTCTCATTTGACCCCTACATGGCATATGGAAACAAACCTATATGGCAACTGGTTTCAGGAATACCGAGGTTCTAAATAATGGATTTAATGCTGTCTCTAAGGTGTGTTTGGTTGCCCGACGACTGTCGCCAACGTGGAGACCGTAGCCGTGGCGCCCACCATCTGCCGTCGTGGCGGGACGTGGTTCGCTGGCTTCGGCAGAGAGAGGAACTCGGGCACCAAGCTGTTTAACATCTCGGGTCACGTCAACACCCCCGTCACAGTGGAGGAGGAGATGTCCATCCCCCTCAAGGAACTCATCGAGAGACATGCAGGTGCATAGCGACACATTTACGTTTTGATTCTGTCATAGACATACGCAACGATTTATTTTTCATGTTTTTTTTTTTTTTTTGGTGGGGGGGGTGTTGTCATTAAGCAATGAATAGAAAACTTTATTGAGGTGTAAATATTCCCTTGGCAGTTGTGGCACGTTACACTTATAACATTTATACACATCAACCGACATCTTATTGTGAACTTTCTCGACCAGTGTCAGAAGTGTATTTTTTTTGTGGTCCTCCTCCATTGTGATTGGCTTGTAATTTCAGTTCATCTCACCAATATGGATGTTTCTCTCAGGGGGTGTGCGTGGAGGCTGGGACAACCTCTTGGCCATCATTCCTGGTGGATCCTCCACACCCATGATCCCTCGCTCCGTCTGTGAAACCGTCCCTATGGACTTTGACGGCCTCATCCAGGCCCAGACAGGCCTGGGCACAGCTGCCATCATCGTCATGGACAAATCTGTGAGTAGCCCCTGCTAGAGGGAATGAGGAAGTGTGCTGTGATTGGCTGTTCATTTCTGTGTCCTCCCTCCCTACATTACATGTTGATTGTATCCTAGTGCAGCGTTTCAGCTGCTTACTGGGGATCGCAGTGTGGTGGCTAGTGTTGAGGTGAAACGTTCTGTCGTTGCAGACTGATGTCATCAAAGCCATTGCCCGCCTGATTGAGTTCTACAAACACGAGAGCTGTGGCCAGTGCACCCCCTGCAGGGAGGGTGAGGAACTGCAGCACTTTATTTATTTAGTCAAATGTTCTATACTGTTGGGTATTTTAAACGAAACAGGTGTATGACAACAGAAGATAAAATAAAATATACATGGGGAAAAGCTCATATTACTAAGGTAATGAAAGCAACAAGTAAGGTGAAGAATCTACCGCCCACCTCTGTTCATAGGCGTGGACTGGATGAACACGATGATGTGGCGTTTTGTGCGCGGTGATGCTAAGGAAGCGGAGATCGACATGATCTGGGAGATCAGCAAGCAGATCGAGGGTCACACCATCTGTGCCCTGGGTGACGGTGCTGCATGGCCTGTTCAGGTAACACACCACCACCACAGGCATTACCGCAGCAGATGCCTACATGGCAAATACACACATCTATATTGATAGAGATGTATAGATATAGAGATATAAATTACACATAGGCCTTACACAGACGTCTTGTGGCGGTTGGTGGTGTTCTATTATTGGATAACCTGGCATTGTCTATATGTTTCCTCTGGGCTCCTTAGTTTGATGGTTTATTTATATACATTATTTACAAAAAATGCTGACATGGGGATTTGGATATATTTATAACCCCAACATAGGACTTTGGCCAGACTGATGGCAACCACAGTCCAGAGAAGCAGGTTTCTGTTCCTGCTTCTGTTCCTGCTTACAAATAAACATTAAACATTTTCCTCCTTCCTTCCCTCAGGGTTTGATTAGACACTTCAGACCTGTAATGGAGAGCAGAATTGCAGAATTTCAAGAGAAGAAGCAAGCCAGGGCTTAATTCACTCCCTGCTGCCTCATATTTCATGCCTTGTTTTCCCATTTCACCCCTTTCCTTTCATTCACAAATTGTTATTTAAAGCAAAACTGTCACGACACAATTGTGAATAATTGCCTTCCTGTATTTGCCTGTATTTCCAATAAATACGCCAATGGAGTTCTATTAAACCTAATGTAGATTTAGATTCTACGGTTGTATATATGTATTACTCTTAAATAAAAACGGTAAAAGTTTAAGAATGTTCTCGTTGCAACTTGTTTCTATATATTATGTCCTCACAAACTGAACTTCTAAATAGCATACCACTCAATATTATAGATTTTAAACATATAAACGGACTTAGAATTTTAACTTCTTCCACATTTTTGTAGATTACATTTAGTCATTTTTAGCAGATGCTAAAAATGTAATTTAGATGCTAGAATATTCTCATTACTGTGCTCAAATGGCTCTGCCCCTCTCTCAGAACGGTAATCTGATTGTACACTAGAGTCTAGTGTGAGGCTGGATGGCTCATATTGCCTGCAACCCCCGTCACGTGACTAGGGTGAATTCGTCTTTCCTTCCGACTTCATTTTATTGGACGCTCTCAGAGGTAAGAAACGGCTGCATTTTGAATTGTTTACCACTGTTTCAGCAACCTTTGTTTAAGGGATTGTGCACGTACTAAACAACCTGGCTTCAATGACTTGATACAAAATTCTGCACACGCCGTGATATTGTAAATGCGGTCTTTGTGTTTTAAATTGTTTTTGCTCTGCAATTTAAGGTTGTCCATCGTTCCCCCCCCCCCTCCCCCTCCGTTCTTTTTGTCAACCTTGTTTTGTTATCAGCGTAAAGTTTAATCTGGCTATAATTTCATAGTTAGCCTGCAAGTTGTTCCTTCCACTGCTTAGTTGTTTTTTAAGGGGTTATCGATTATAAAATTAAATTGTGGCGATCATGTGCAAATAATCCTGTATTTCTTGGCTAACATTCCAGTGGCGAGATATCGTATGCAGCAAAGCCCGCGCGAGCCACCCTGAGCGAAGGGTTTAGTAAACATCGTTTTTTTTATTTATTGCTTCTTTCAGTTCAAATTGAGACTGTTTCAATCTCAGTCAGCATGGAGTTGGATATGTTAAAGATAGAGCAGGTTGTTGTTGGAGAAGACGTCAGTTCCACAGAGACCATCAAACCAGGCCCTGTCATCACCCCTTCTCTGCAACCCTGTGAGCATTTAAATCTTGTCATACTGTCTTATACTTATACTACTAAACGCATTTGTGTGCATTCCAAACGCACACGGAAAACAGTTTCTCCCATGTTTAAACGTAAGCAGCTGTTACTAGCATTTACTTGTGTCGTGAACCTCCTTTTCTCTTCTGTTTTACAGATCAACATGACAGCCTTCAGTGCTTTCAGTGTTTCATCACCTTCTGCAACTCCAAGGCCAAAGAGAGACACATGAGGAAGAGTCATCGAGAGGAATACAAACAGCAGCTCCAGCAGGTATAGAAGATGTATATAATACTATATAATATATGTACTTGTACTCTTGTTGGTTAGTTGTAACTGATTTAACATCTTGTACTCGCTTTGAATTATATTATTGGTGCTTGCTTTCCTATAGGTACACTCTTGCACTTTTGAGGTTCATGTTGCTTAATTGTAACTTGTTTAACAACATTCTCTTATGTTTCTTCCCATTGGCACGTATTTGCTTTTCATAATGTATGCTTCATGTTTTACCTACCCACAATGTTTTTTGGGCTATCTCGTTGTTTATGATCATTGACCTTATGCACTTTTGTAAAGCTCTCTCTTGAAAGTCGCTTTGGATAAAAGCGTCCGCTAAATGTATAAATGTAATTTGTACTTACAAATGCATAGATGTAAAGCTAGCGATGGTTGTGTACGATCTCTCACTTTTGTTTTTCTTCTTCTCTCTTGTGTTTCGTGTCGGCGTGCAGACTGATACTTTGTTCACGTGTTACGTGTGCGACCGGACATTTCCTTCCTCCGAGGAGCTCACCCAACACCAGGCCTCTCACAGCCAGGAGGACAAGCCCTTCCGGTGCCCGTACTGCCAGGGTAGCTTCCGGACCTTCTCTGAGGTAAGAGGGGGAGGGGGGTCTCTGAGTTCAAATGCGTCTGTCGTGAACTGTTTCCCCCCCCCCCCCCCATGTCTGCCTCCCCTGGATTGGCTAGCGTCAAACGTGACGTAGCTGACTTCCCCTTCTGTTTGTGCGTCTCAGCTGACAGTTCACCGGAGGAACCTGTGCACGGAGCGGAACAGCATCTGCAGGGAATGTAACATGGTGTTCCGCGGCCCCGCCCACCTTCGGACCCACCGCCTATCCCAGCACCCCCAGCCCCTGGAGGACCCAGACGATGACACCATGACACACCGCTGCGGCAAGTGCGGACGGGGGTTTAAGACCGAGGAGGAGCTGGTGCAGCACCAGGAAGACTTTGCAGGGGACCAGCACTGCAACGCCAAACCTCCGGCCAAGCGACGGGGGCGCCCACCCAAGAAGATCGTGGAGGCCACGGCCGCGGAGGGTGAGGTAAGTGGCGAGGAAAAAAGCGGGGAGGTGGAAGAGGGTGCGGCGCTGGATGAGGGGGGGAAGGAATCTCTGACGAAGGGAGGGAAACGGAAGGGTAGGCCACCTAAGCAGCCGCAGGCGGAGGAGCTGAAGATCCCGTGTCCCGAAGTCGGCTGCGAGCTCACGTTCTCCTCGCTCTCCCTGTTTCGGGCTCACAAGAAAGAGAAGCACGCCAAGCCGCCGCCACCTCGCAAGGCTTACCCGTGCGTGGAGTGTGAGGAGAGCTACGCCCGGTCTGAGCAGCTTAAAGCCCACATGGCCAGGGCTCATGGATCCGGCCGGCACAACTGCCCAACCTGTGGTAAAAGCTTTGGCCGGGAGAGTAATCTAAAAGCCCACCAGAAAACGCATACAGAGGGAGAAGAGGATACAAAGGGAAAAGATAATAAGGGTATTGAGACGGTGTTCCCAAGATCATGGAAGTCCTGAAGACGTCGGGGGAAGTGAAAAACGGTTCATGGGATTTTTATATTCAGCAAAAGGAAGTTGGAGTTTGAAATGCTAGACAGTAAAGCACTCGACTGTAGTAATAAGGTTATTCCTGAAGAGTTGTTTTAAAAGTGCTTTTTAGAAAACAACAATTGACTGTAAATAAAACCGCCTATACCGATGTGTGTATATAATAATGTATTTCAATTTTCCCTCAAAGCTTAATGTAGTGGGGCTTCTTTTTCCATATTTCCTAAATTGAAGCATTGGAAAAAGTTTTTATATTCTTTTTAGGGATGTAGAGGTGTAGTTTACTAGTTTATTCTCAATGTAACTTATGATAATAATTTGTTTTAATCATGCCTAGGAATTGGTCAAATATTATGAATATGATTTCACTTTAAATCATGTTTTCTTAACCCCCATTCTAAGATAAAGTTTCAAATCATGTTGTGAGGATCTTTGCAGGATTCCATTGCTGTTTTTTTCTCTTTTTTTCTCAAATGTTGGCATTAAAAATTAAACAATAATGGCATTAAACTAAATGTGTGATGAAACAATGTTTGGAATTGTTATTAAAAGTTATATATTCAATTTTGATTATGATAAGGTTAGACCTAATGACAATACTGCAAGTGAAATTTCAGCATTGAAAACGTGCATTAAAAATGTATGATAAAAAAAATATAAATACAGTAGGCTCTTTATTGATTATGGAATTGCCAATTACAGTTTTGGATGTGGTTGCAACGGAAGGATATTTTCTTTATTTCAGTCCGGGATGGGAAAATAACCAGAATAAAATGTATGTAGTTGTACACAGTAACCAAATATTTTCCTAAATAAGATTAGTTGTTGACCGGTGATTTAATATAGAGTAATGTTTGTCACTTCCAGAAAAGGGATAAACTCTTTTTCCCACAATGCAACGGCGCTTCCTTCCTATCTCGCGCCTTTCCATCTTGTTTCACCAGAGCGCCACAGTGTACAACATAGTTGTTGTTGTAGTAGTTAGCTAGTGAATAATGGCGACTGCAGGAGGGGGATTATCATCACAGGCTAATGTCGCAGGCTCGAACAGCTCTGCCCCGGCCCGGGCTCGATTCCCGGGCCGGCCATGGACATCTCGCAGCCGGCTACGCACAGAGAAGCGTCCTCAGCGCGGAAGGTTGGGCTCGGAAGATGGAGATACAGTCACCGGAGGCCCTAGGCCCATAGACATCGGACAAGCGTTGAACGAGGACCCGTCTTTGCTGCGATTACTCGGTGTTACTGAGAAACATAGGCGCCAAAGAGATGCGGGTTTCTACTCAAGCGCGAGTGAAGAGGTGAGGTTGAAAACCATGCATCGTTTTTCTAATCTAAGATATAGCACCACGGTAGTTTTAAAAAGAAAGCTCTTTACACACAATGTGTTCTTTCCACTGATCAAATATGCTTCTGGCTGCAAATTGCAGTGTCGGTGGGCAAGCTAGGTAGTTAGCCTGTGCTACATGGATCACGTTTAAATAGCTCACGAGCTAGCTCACTTAGCTTTCTAGATAGTTAAAGTACCCAGCTGTCGAGGATAATGTCAATTCACCCGTAGCTTGGAACTAACTCAAAAGTCATCTATGGTGACACTGTACCAAGCTCAAGTAAATGATCCATCATGCGATGCAAAGCTAGTGAACCTGTCAAAATAAAATGAGAAGTCTGCCTTACTGGTTATTTGTTGTGTTTGTGGCGGGGAAATTGGCGGTATTCACAATCAACGTTACCGTGGAGATAACTTACGAACCGAAGCGGTTTTAGAAGTAGCCACATTACTTATCTAATTTGCAATACACGCTTGTTGATGGCTATCTTAGCAGCGCTGCCCTACTACTTGGAGAGGTTCCACAATTACTATCCGTCACTTGTCAGCTGGACGAGCAGCTACAACGTGTACCGGTGAGAGTCGAACACTAAAGTACTTGCTTATAAAACTAAGAGGCAGGCAGGTATGTCTCAAATGTTGAATCGCTTTAATTATTCAGCGTCTCTGTAAAACTTAGTTTGATTTGAACCTTTGATAGTTTGTGAGGGCAGAGACTTATGTTTATAATGGACTGGAGGAAGATTGACGCTTGTTCAGTACTGGACGTTGTCATTATCAATGCATTTGTACAACTCCACCCACAGCATTTTAATGCTATATCATGACGATCACCCAATTTTATGTGTGATTGGCCTCTGACGGGCCATCAGCTAGTTATCTGCCTGTGTAGGCTGATGTCAAAATATTAGATGATGTCTAGAACATGTGACATCACTGACACTGTACTGATGCAATCCTCCACATTGAGCTGTACTGTAGCAGTGGCATTGCTTGAGTCTGTGGTTGAACGGACAGTTCCACGTCAACGGCATTATAGAGGGACAGTTTTTTCAAGAATATCCTCTTAGATATTTTATTCTGGGTCACTGAAGATTAATGTGAGTATGTTGAAGTCTGCCTGCTCTCTGCACTCAGGCCTTCTGCCTGCCTGTCTTCACGTTTTATGTGGTGTCTGAATGAGGGAAGTGTACACTACGCTGTAGAAACAATGAATTCAATATTGAAAGAATGAGGTAGTTACAATTATGGTAGTTACAAAGTCTGGTGTACGCAGACAATGTCTGACGCTTTATATGATATGTTATCAGTCTCTCTTCAGTAGCAGGTGGATTACAGTGATGATGATGATGATGATGCCCATCAGAATAAGTAGCCTTGTTGCTGATGTAATGCTGTTGTAACCCAGTCTTGATGTCCTGGTCAGAATGTGCAGCAAACACTGTTGTGCCTTGATGTAAACCAGATCAAGTATATATATTGAAAACAGCCTTTCTGTGAAATAAGCTACAAGCACATCACTCCTTCATGGATTTCTTTGTGTAGACAAGTTGTGCTCTTCGGTGTGTGTGATTTAAAACTTCCCCTTGTTCCTGCAAGCAGAAAGACCCAAACTTCTGTATCACTTTTTTATCAGTTGGAAACAAATGGTTTAACCTCACTTGGCAATGTAGCCGACATTAAAACTGTAAGTCAGTCGTTAAGTCATGGCTCCTCTCCACTTTATTAAACTAATTCAATGTGTGAGTTTGTAATCAGATATTGGCTTGGTGGGCTGTAAGCTCTCACCTTCAGCCACCTGCCCTCTGATACGTATAGTACCATATATTGTCTCGTAAAACAGGATATGGTGTGATTCAGGTACTATTATAAGACGACACGGAAAGTTTAATGGAACTGTTATGATGATGAACATAAGCGTAAAAGTAAAATGTTTTACAATTTACAACATTTACAATTTTTTTATTGTTTTTTTTAGGAAGAAGACTTCACTGGGTTTGGTACAGAGTTTCTCCCGTTACTCTCCGTACACTACTCCTCTGGAAGTGAGTATAAGTTGATTACTTTCCGAACTGACATTTACATTTAGTCATTTAGCAGACGCTCTTATCCAGAGCGACTTACAGCAAGTACAGGGACATTCCCCCCGAGGCAAGTAAGGTAAAATGCCTTGCCCAAGGACACAACGTAATTTTGCATGGCCGGGAATCGAACCGGCAACCTTCTGATTGACTTATACTTGTTTTCTTCTTTTTACCTCCAGCCTCTCCTCTCCCATCGTCTTTATTGAACCAAGAGAAGCCCCCCCCAGCCCCAGACCTAGCCCTGAAACAGAAGCCCGGGACTGAACTAAAACTTGAAGGAAACGGTGGGAAGGTCGCTAAACGAGGCCAAGGAGCCAGGCAGAAGGAGGGGAGGTACACGGAGGGAGCCTGGACAACCGTTAAACTGGGAGCCCAAAAGATGGCATCTGGTTCGGGCGTGAAGTCCGCAGGGAGGCAGGCTACTGCTACGACGAGGAGGGCCAGGGGAAGTGCAAAAGCAGATCACGCTTCATCCTCAGGCAGGAAGAGGAGCCGAGACAAACCAGCCAAGGAACCCAGAGGTTCCAGCTCAACCAGCAGCACCAAACAGGGCAAGTTGGTGTGTACCCTGACGGTGGTGAAGAGCAGGAGGAAGGCCTGCAGGGGAAAGGAGGCCGGCAACGACTCCAAACAGGAAACAAAGCCCCAGGTTTCCACCAATAGGAGAAGAGGCCACGCTGTCCTCGACTCTTCTCAAAAGGCAGCGCAGTCCCCTAAACCTGTCAAAGGGAAGCAGAGACGAAGGAGCAGGGGAGCCTCGTCAGTCGCAGGGGCCGAGGCAGGGTCCGAGGCAGGGGCCGAGGCAGGGGCCGTGGCAGGAGCCGGCGCCGGCGACGAGCCTTCAGGACTTCCCAGAGGACCTGCGCAACCACGACGCCGTCGAAGAAACGTGCCATACTTTGGCAAAAGACGCAAGTCCCTCATTGGAAAGAAGAGGAAGCCCGGGTCCGTGACCACGTCTCCGACCGACCCCGTCAAAAGACGCGCCAGGCGGAGGTCCGTCTTCTACACCCTCGAGCCGACGGTTCCCTTGAAGCAAGAGGACCAGGGACAGGCCGTGGAGAGAGAGGGCGGCGTCCAGCCCGTCATCGCTCACCTGGCCTCCCCCGTGGTGAGCGCTCGGTCCTCCCGAGTCATAAAGTTACCCAGGAGGTTCCTCGACGAGGAGGAGCTTCCCAGGGCGAGGGGAAAAGGGAAAAGCCAAGGGAAGCAAGAGTCCGACATCGACGAGGATATGTGTTGGAGCCCAGAACTGAAGTCCGAAGGTGAACAACGAACTCCCAAGACGTCCTCAAAAATGAACCCCGGTTCCTCTCACCTCTCGGTCTACGAGAAACTCAAAAATCTGACCTCGAAGCTCTCCCGGAAGAACCGAGATCCGGGCGGGACACCTGAGGACGGCGCGGACTCCAATCAGACCACGGTGAAGAGGAGGAGGAGGAGGAGGTCCAAGTTGACGATGGAGGAGCTGGGCTCTCCTGGGGTGGTGAGGAAGCTGGCGGTGCTCATCAGCGGAGCTAGCGCCGCAGGGACCGTCTCAGCCAAAGCTTGGGAAGAGGGCGAGTACAACGCGGAAAGCGTCAAACGTAAGAACTTCCTCTGTTCCCCCACCCCCCCCACTTCCAAATCTTGTTCACACAACGCTATGCTTTCCAGAAGAACGCTGCATTTTAATAACACGCTGCTGCTGTCAAGGAGAGGAGGTGTCTTTCTGCTTCGGCTAAAGATGTGTGTGTGTGTTGCTACCCGCGGTCAGATGTATTTACTGAGCGTCCTGTCCTCAGGAGAAGATGGCGGCGTGACGGTGGACCAGGGAGACCTCAGCCAGCGGGTTCACCTCTCCAACAAGAGGATGCTGCACCTGGTGAAGAGAGCCAAGGTCCAGCTCATCAAGATCGACCAGCAGAAGCTGCTCAAGTCCTCCCAGGTGAGAAGACGCGCTGGAGCAGCTTGAATGTCTCAGTGAACTTTGTGTTTGGTGTACATGCGGGATTCAGTTATTGTCAGTTGGGGTGAAGGTCAGTTGCTTTGTGTCCCTGTCACAACCTTCACCTCTCCCTGCTCGTGTGCGATGCTGCAGGTGGTGTGCAATGATCTGGCCGGAGGCAGACGAAGGAGGAGGAGGAGGAGGGTGAAGGGAGCAAACCACGACGGCACAACTCAGGTGAGGATTTTTTTCTTTCTTTTTTTCACTTTCGTTTGCTTGTGTTTTGACGATCTCTGTTAACTACAAAGAAAGTCCGTCGCTAATATACAGTTGTTGGACCTTTGTACGGATTGGAATGAAAAGACCCAAACGGTTGTTGCAATTTGGTGTCTTTTTGAAGTGTGAAGTGGGCAGGTTTGTGCAGATTGATTCCCGTGTGTTTCATTTAGTCATTTAGCAGACGCTCTTATCCAGAGCGACTTACAGTAAGTACAGGGACATTCCCCCCCGAGGCAAGTAGGGTGAAGTGCCTTGCCCAAGGACACAACGTCATTTTTCACGGCCGGATATCGAACCGGCAACCTTCTGATTACTAGCCCGATTCCCTAACCGCTCAGCCACCTGACTCCTCCACCTGTTTCTCCCCAGGAGCAGCCCGTCGGCGGACCGCGGATCAAGCACGTGTGCCGGGCGGCAGCGGTGGCGTTGGGCCAGCCCCGCGCCATGGTGCCCGACGACATCCCACGCCTCAGCGCCCTGCCTCTCCACGAGAGGGAGGGCATCTGCCCCTCGCCTGCGGCGGAGGGTGAGCTTCCCTCAGTTACAGCTTCACCCCAAAACCAACAGCTCAGAGGGTCACAGACGAGTTAACGATATAGGAAGCCAGTGTTGGCTTGTCAATGTCTTGACTTTCTCCCTCCCTCATTCCCTTCTTCCTTCCCTCCCTCTCTCTCTGTATCTCTCCCTCCCCCTCCCTCCAGACGTGGCCTACCTCTCCGACCAGGACAGCGTCGCCTCTCAGGAACACAAGTCACTGTGGGTTCGCAAGTTCAAGAAGCGTCTGAGTGCGGAGCGAGAGTTTGGCCCTGGCGGGCGCTCCACGCGCTGTGGCAGGTGCAAGGGCTGCCACTTCAAGAAGGACTGCGGTACCTGCATCAACTGCCTGGACAAACCCAAGTTTGGAGGACCCAACACCAAACGGCAGTGCTGTGTGTAAGTTGGGTCAAACTTTTCCCCTTCCAAAGATGCTGTTCCCATTAAACGCATACAAGGCTTGTATACCTTTACACACCAGGATGCCCATAACTCAGATCATCCCCCCCCAAAACCATTGTCATCAGGTACAGGAAATGCGAGCGGATTAAGAACAGAGCCTTCAAACGTACCGTCACGCCGTACAGAGGTAAGTGAACATGCATTCCCTTACCTCATGCATACATTCCTGCGTCGCAACAGCTGGTGGCGCTGCCGAGCCTGGGCAGGACTTAACGAGCACGCGGCTCTTTGTCTTCCTCAGTGCAGGGAAGAGGCGGAGGCGGCGGCGTCCGTCCCTCAGCGGCGCCCTCTCCACCGATGAGGACGGCGAGGATGATTGGTTAAGAGGGGAGGCGGAGCCGGGGGACGGCCCGACCAATCAGGCTGATTGCCTGAGTCCCTCCACCCGGAAGCAGCCCAAGCGGAACGTAACTCCGCGGTCGTACAGCAGCCTGCTGAGGTCTGACTCGGACACAGAGACCACCGGAGAGTCCTCGCTCAAGACCCGTGTCTCCCCTGGCAGCCGAGGTAATGGCGTTTTTTTAATAACGTAGAATTTTTTTTACATGTACAAAAAGTAGTCAATTAAGTTAGGAAACCAAATCAGAATAACGGCAGATGAACAGATGTCTAATACATCTGCCTCGCTATTTACATGTAGTCATTTAGCAGACGCTCTTATCCAGAGCGACTTACAGTAAGTACAGGGACATTCCCCCCGAGGCAAGTAGGGTGAAGTGCCTTGCCCAAAGGACACAACGTCATTTAGCACGGCCGGGAATCGAACCGGCAACCTTCTGATTAACACCCCGACTCCCTAACCGCTCAGCCATCTGACCCCGCTCAGCCCCCGTTTTTTATTAACGTCGATTTTCTTTGACATCTACATGTTCAAAAAGTAGTCAATTAAGTTAGGAAACCAAATCAGAATAACAGCAGACGTACAGATGTCTAATACATCGGCCTCGCTATTTAGACACAGGCTGTCTTCTTGGATGCTGCATGCTAAGAGGGAGATATTAAGACATTGTTTGTGTTTAATATGAATCGTAAAAAATGTCCAATAAAGCATGAAAATGCCCCTAAAATATATATTTTTAACTAAAAACGACTGTTTCTGTCAGACGTGGCGGTGGATGAGCACCATGACAACCCGGATCTGGAGGCGCTGCCCTGCGAGGGGGTGAGGCTGCCCTGCGAGGGGGTGAGGCATCGGCGGTCGGGGCTCCCGGGGCCTGGGGGGAAGGAGGAAAACCGACAAGGTAATAACGACCACGAACCTCCAAGCCTGCCTGACTGTCCGTACCGACGTGCAGTCGTCTGACTTCCTTCCTGACTGTCACTGTCTAATGTCGTCTTTCGTAGCATTCGTTTGGCAGATCATGTTACACGTGAATGCATAGACCTAGGTTACCATTTATATCTATAAAATATAGACGTTTCATCTTCAGCCATAATCAGTTATCTTTAACTGTTTTTATCTGTTAAATAATCTGTAATTAAAAACGCATTAGCTGTGCTTAACTTTTTTTTAAAGCTGAGACTTGCAGCTCTGTTGCACGGTCGGTTTCGACCAAAAATTGCATGCGCTTACAGCTATTTTGAATCTGTGCTCTTCTTCCCTGTAACTTGAATTTTCTGATCTTATTTCCTGTTTCAAATAACGTTTCTCTTTCTCACTTTCACTCACTCTGCATCGAGTTCTGGCGGTATTTGGATTTGTAGTCTTCTTGGACCACTAGTGTTGCTTTTTGTAGTCCTTCAACTTCAGTGCTGTGGCACCGCTGTCACCCCCCCCCTAATCCTTCCTCTCTCTTTTCCACGACCACGCTAAATCTTTACGGTATCTATTTCTTAAAGGTGTTGGGTTTTTGTGGTGGTAGTCCGCTTTTCCTCTCCTCCGTAGCTTGGCGTCTGATGGAAATCTGTCTCTCCTGTTGATATCGGCTTCAGCAGTTCCCCCATCTGCAGGTACAGGAGACGCCTGCTGAGGAGGAGTCGTCGACCACAGCCCCACCTGGTCAAACAGACCAATCAGAAAGGCCGGAAGCAGGCGCGCTGCCCTCCTATAGGCCGGAGGCCGCCTTTGCGGTTGCGGTTCAGTCTCCAGCTGCGTTTGCAGCGGCTTCCCCGGTCTGTGGTCCGCTTGGCCCAAGGCCTGTCCCCCTCAGGAGGAGGAGGAGGAAGGGGAGGAGGAGGAGGCGTGGCCATCGCCTGAAGAGGAGGAGGGAGGACAGGAGGAGAGAGGGGGCCCGGTACCTTCCTGACCAAACTGATGGCAGCTGTCTCCTTAATTCCCAGAATTCGTCAGAGCAAAC